>NC_080788.1:149587092-149819592 GCF_028018385.1 Neofelis nebulosa
GTTAAGCCCCGCTGGCTGTCAGAACTCACAGAGTCCGGCCCCTCCGCTTTTGGAAGCCAGACTTTGGGGGCTGTGCCTTGCCAGGCGGTCTCCCCCTCCACCGCCCTGGCTCCCTCCCTCCCATCTGTATAGCATGCACCGCCTCTCTGCCCTTCCTACCCTCTTCTGTAGGCTTCTTGTGTGTGCTTGGCTCTGGAGAGTCCATTCTGCTAGTCTTCTAGAAGTTTTCTGGGTTATTGAGGCAGATGTGGGTGGAATCTAAGTGATCAGCATGATAAGGTGTTCTCCTAAGCCACCATCTTCCCCTCTCTCCCCAAAGAGGAATATTTTTAATAGAAATTGAAAGTAAAAATGAAGTTTTGTCTCTAGCCCCGCAAACGCAGGCTATAGGACAGCCAGCGAGGCATCTGAACGCCCTTGGTGTGGTTCAGCTCCTTCTTGGGAAATACCACATCAGAGGAGATGTAGCGCCATGAGGGACAACCTTGAGAACCTTGGACAGGAGCCAGCACTGCCCAGAATGCAAACAGCAAGAGGGATGCACTTAGGGTGACCTGGCCCTCTGCCAGCCTCATGCCTCTGCTCAGGGACATCTGCCGGTGAGAATGGATAAATGGAGGATCCTCAGCAAAGCCAGATCTAGACCATCTGACAGAACAGAGGGCTGTGCTGGGCAGTCAGCACCCTACACCTGGGGGCCATCTGTGGGGTTAGGTAACAGTCACATGGTGTGGCACTGGGTGACCCTGCACATCAGTTTAGCTGGGGCACACATGGCAGAGGCTGACGGTCCCTGTCCAAGCATGCTCACATGGACATAGTAGGGACTTGGACCCAGAGACATGGCTCTATTCAACACATTCCATCTTTCCTATAGCCACTTGAATACAGAATATACGATTTTAACACCCTGAACTTCTCTACCACTTCCATGTTCTGTGGTACTGCTGGTTCACTTTCTATGGATGACTACTTTTCCTCATTATGGAGACCACTGCTTCCTACTTCCTTGGGATGTGGAGGTAGATGTCAATTTTACCTTTGTACATGTTGAAAAACATTGCTTTGTAATTTTACGTGTCTTATTCTGGTTGGCTATTAGTTTGCAAGCCATTTGATCATTTTGTTTGTTACTTTGAAGCTTCCTCTGAGTTTACTGAGGAAACATTTCCCAGTATTCTGTGTCATGATTGGTGAAGTACAGGTTGTATTTTAGTATTTTCCTATGGCAGCTGGTGAGAACAGAAAGTACTGGTGACCATGTGTGAGCTCCAGGATTTTTTCCCTCTAATCCTTTATTGTGATTCTTTCCTGGATTCTGGCAGTTTCCACCTATGCATGTGGGGTTCCCTCCTCAGCTGGAGACACAAAGGGGCTGTCTGCTGGTGCCCAATTTGAGAGGAAGAGTGAATGTCCCCACTAGTTTTAAAATGCCCGCCTTCCTTTTACACAAAAACCAGATAGGGATACCATAACACACCTAAAAACTACATGGGCAAAAATCTCCTTGACCTTGGCCTTAGAAATGATGTTTCGGATATGACTCCAAATGCACAGTCAATGAAGACAAAAATCAGTGAGAGAGAACACATCAAACTAAAAATCTTCTGCTTAGGAAAAGACACATTCACCAAAGGAAAAGACATTTTACAGGGATGGAAAAAAATTGTAAAACGTGTGATATGAGGTTCATATCCAAAATTTAAAAAAGCTTATTTTGCTGAACATTATAACAAGCAACCCAATTTTAAAAAAATTGGGGAGTAGAGGACTTGAAAGGGCATGTTTCCAAAGTCCATGTACAAACGTCCAGCAAGTGCATTAAAAGGTGCTCAACATCACTCATCACCAGAGACATGCAAATCAAAGCCACAATCCCATAACACTTCACACCTGTTATCATGGCTGTTACCATCAGACAAGAGATGACAAATGCTTGTGAGCATGTGGAAATAAGCAAACCTGGTACACTGTCCCTAGGAATGTAAACTGGTGAGGTTACTACTGAAAGCAGTATGGAGAATTCTCAAAAAATTAGAAACAAATGTATGATTGCACCCAGCGATCCCATTTCTGAGTGATATATACAGGGGATGAAGTCACTACATCAGAGATATGTGCACCCCATGTTCATTGCTGTATCATTCTCCACAGCTGAGACACTGAAGAGACCTAACTCCTCATCAAGGGATTAATAAATAAGATGTGAGATTAGATACATAGATGGATGGATACAGAAATAGATACATAGGTAGATAGATGATAGATTTCATCCATATAAAAGTTAATCGTGCCATTTGTGACTACATGGATGAAGCTTGAAGACATTATGCTAAGTTAAATTAGTCAGAGAAAGACACATTCTGTAAAATCACACTTACATGTGGAGTCTAGAAACATCAAATTCACAGAAACAGAGTGTGCAATGGTGGGTTCCAGGGACTGAGGGGCAGGGAAAATGGGGGGGCATTGCTCAGTGTGTCCAAACTTCCAGTTAGAAGATAGACAAAAAGCTTCCATGGGTCTAATGTATAGTAAGATGACAATAATTAATATACATATTGTATATTGAAAGTTGCTTTATGTTCTTACCATAATTAGCTGAAGAATGTATTAACTAACTTCTACTTGGTAAACATTTCGCATTATATACATGTATCAAGGCATCACATTGTACACCTTAAACTTACATAATGTGATATGTCGATTGTATCTCAATAAATCTGGGGCCAAAAAAAAAAAAAGGTATTCCTAGAAGACATTCCTATACACATTTGGCTAGTAATAATTTAACTATGCATGGACATGACTGCAAATCATACAATATGTGATATTAACCCTAAAGATGTTTTATGCACAGAGAAGATTTCATACAAGTGTGCATGTGTCTGTGTTGGTGGGAATAATTTCATGTGATTCTGTACACTCATAGAAACAACAGCCATAACAACAGGTGTTAGGACCCCGGTGCTAAGTAGAGATCGTAGCATTTTTGAAGAAAATTAAAGGCATTATGTCCAGGGGATAGATCATGACAATTTGGGATGTAAAACAAAACAAAACAAAACAAAACAAAACAAAACAAAACAAGAGCGGTGAACACTTTTCCTTATTGTGATTGGAACATAACATGAGATCTGTGTTTTCTTTCCACATCTCACAGCTTTTGTACTCCATTTCCCATATGAATGGCTTCCTTTGTGCTTAGATGATATTTTGCAGTGACACATTTTCATTTGCTTCTTTGTTCCTTTTGTGCACATTCTTTAGATAGATCCTTTGGGTTTACCATGCCCTTACACAAAACACTCTAAAGCCGTAAGAGTCTATTGTCAACTGATAAATACTTAAATTCAATCCCATGGACATGTACACTTTAACGGCTCCACACCACTCCCCAGTCTACTGATGTCACAGGTCACATCTGTATGTATTGTGTACCCATGAGCATTGATTTATAGTCACACTTGATGCTTTTGTCTTTTGAATCTCACTAAAGAATTGGAAGTGTAGTAGAGGGGTAATGTCAGCCTCATAGCAGCCTAAGATGTCCCTGTGTTGTCTCTCACACCCCTCCAAAACTTGGCATCCATCCACAAACAAATGTGCATTTTTGGGCCCTGTGGGTTCCAGCTCCATATGCCAATGGACCCCTGAATAGTCTTCCCTACACATGCATAGGTGAACATACCTGAGTGTGGCTTTGGACTCTACAGTGACCCCTGAACCTGCTCCACCTTTCTTGTCTGTGGTCTCCGAGGTTCTGGGAAACAGTCTTAGTTGATCACACATGGACTGGAGACTTTGTGGAAGTCCAAGTTTCCAAAGAAAGTGAAAACTCTAACTTTAAATGATATCTTCATTCCCCCCATCCTTGTGCATTGTAGCATTATTTACAAGAACCAAAACACCCTATGTGTCCGCAGACAGAAGAATGAGTAAAAATAAGTGTGGCCTGTATGTACAGTGGAATTCTATGATTCGTCCTTAAGAAAGAATGAAAATTTGCCTTTTGAGACAACATGGGTGGATCCTGAGGGCATCAGGATAATTGAAGTAAGTCAGACATGTGGGAAATCAAATACGTATGTCCTGGTGTAGGACATTACAGGGAACACATTGCAAAGCAGAACACTGCTTTCTGGCTTTGCTGAAAACAGCAGGTAATGCTTTGCTTGTGTGGTTAATGTGTATCCAAGAGTCACTAACTTCCCTTATCTCGTTAAAGTATATCTAGGGAGCACTCATAACCCTTATCTAGTTCATATATACCTAGGGGGCACTTGCTTTGCTTATCGATTTAATGTAAATCTAGGGGACACTCAGTTCCCTTATGCAGTTAATGTAATTCTAGTGGGAACACTAAAGTTCACTTATTTAGTTAGTTTTGATCTAGTGCAACTAGTTCATATAAATCTAGGGGGCACTGCGCTGATTTAGTTGAAATTAATTTAGGGGAACTCACTGTGATTATCTAGTTAATGTAAATCTAGGGGGCACTCAGTTCCCTTATGCAATTAATGTAAATCTAGGGATCATTCACTTATCCAGTAAATTTTTATGTAGGGGGCACTCATTTAACTCACCTAGTTAATGTGAATTTATGGGGCACTCATTTCAGTTATCTAATTAATGTAAATCTAGGGGGCACTCATTTCCTTATCTTGTTAATGAAAATCTACGGGACACATTAGGTAAGCACACTTTGCTTATCTAATTAATGTATATCTAGGGCGCATTCAATTTGCTTATCTAGTTAATGTCAACATAGGGGGAACTCACTTTAATTATCTGGTTAATGTATGTTTAGGGGGCACTCACTTTGCTTATCTAGTAAATGCAAATCTTGGGGGCAAGCTACACTTCCCCTAGATAGTTAATATAAATCTGGGGAAACCTCACTTTGCTTATCCAGTTTTTGTATATCTATGGGGCACTCTCTTCCTTTTGTAGTTAATATAATTCTAGGGGCACTCACCTCACTTACCTCCTTCTTGTATATATAGGGGGCACTCATTTCCCTTATGGAGTTAATGTGTATGTAGGTGGCACTCACTTCACTTTTGTAGTTAATATAAATCTAGGGGGCAGGTTAAACTTTGCTTATCTAGTTATGTAAATCTAGTGGTCACTAACTTCACTTGTCTAGTTATTCATCTAGGGGGCACTCACTTTGCTTCTCTTGTTAACATACCTCTAGAGGAAAGTCACTTTGCCAGTCTAGTTAATGGGTATCTAGGGGGTACTCCACTTTGCTTATTTGGTTAATGTATATCTAGGGGGCACTCAGTTTATGGAGTTAATGTATATGTAGGGGGCAAGCTACACTTCACTTACCTAAGTAATATAAATCTAAGGGGCACTCACCTTGCTTATACAGTTAATGTAAATTTAGGGGACACTCACTTAGCTTATCTAGTTAATGTAAATCTAGGGGGCATGCTACACTTTACTTATTTAGTCAATATAAATCTAATGGGCACCTGCTTACCTTATCTGATTTGTGTATATCTGAGGGGGCACTCACTGTATCTAGTTAGTAAATCTAGGGGGCACACTACAGTTCACTTATCTAGTTAATATTACTCTAGGGGGCACTCACTTTGCTTAGCTCATTAATGTAATTTTAGGGGACCCTCACTTCTCTGATCTAGTTAATGTGTATCTAGGGGGACCTCTGTGCACACACAATGAACTTTGGTTTCTTTCCCCTGTTAATCCAGGTCATGTGAACTTAGTTCTTGGTCCACAAGAACATTTGGTGGAGAATTTCTTCCTCCCCTTCACCTTTCTAGGCTCTAGGTTCAGCCACATTCTGCTTGTCAGCTCAGACCCAGCACTATACTTGAAGCCCACATCGCTGTGTGCTGGTGTGTAGACTCCCATCAATTAGTGGGTGTGGCCTGTGGGTGCTAGATCCTCCACAGGACCCATTCTTACTTTATCCTGAAGGTAAACTCACGTTTCCAGCACATGTATGGTGTTAACTGAATAGGTCTGCATCTGTAACACGTGTGTCCAAACAGACAAAAGGGCTGATGTTACTCCACAGTTCACTTAGCATCCTTCTGTAGTTTACTGAGCAGGTGGCCAGGGCATCTGTTTGGCCCTCCTTCCCAAACATTCCTGGATGCATTCTTGCTGGGAACATGCAGTGTGGCTGCACGGGAATTTCAGGAGGTGCTGGGAAAGTATGATTACCTGGTTGCCCTGGAACATGGAGAACATGTGTACACATGGCAGTCTAATACTTTGTGTAACCATGTGTCTTTGAGACAAAGTGCATGCATGGGGACACATTGGTACAACTTACAAGACTATCTGCAACAACAAAAGGATTCTAGGTATGAACTGAAGTGAAAATCCTGTTATGTGCTTCATGTGTTTTACATCTATTGGTGAATTATGGGATACATTCTTATTCCAAAGTAATTTCTGAAACAGTTACTGTTTAGTTCTGAAAATTTCCTAATGAATTACTATTAAAAAGTTGTATATTTTCAATTCAGAAGAAAATAAACAGACTTTAATATCACTATTATGATTTGAAATGTATGCTAGACAACTGTAAAAATAGTAAAAAAATATTTAGTAAAAGGGTCCCTAACTTTCCACAGGCTCAACTCTGCAGGATTTCTAGAAGTTTCTTGGGAGAACCAAAGTGGAAATCCTAGGCAGACCCTCATCTAAGGATGAACTCACTGAAAAATAGAGAAAAGAAGGAGAAAAGGGGTTCATATTCATCGGGCTCCCTCAGAATGCCAGAGACATCCATAGGCACTTGTGCCTACCTTTCTGATTGATTTCACTGGGGGCTACTTTCAGCCTCATAGTCTCAGTCTCCCACATTCGGAAATTTGCTCTCCAGGGAGGCACAGCTTGCACTGGCTGGGATCCAATCCATGTCCCTTTCCCTGACAGCCCACAGACACCCCAGTGTGGGACAGGCAGTATGGGTGGGTGGGAGCCCTCCATCACCCTGAACCCATATTGGGACCAGGAAATGAGAGATTACCTGAAGAATGAGAAAAAGCTCAGAGTGCACGAGCACAGTTTTGGGGAAAATTCATGAATTTGTCCCTAAAGGAGCTTGTGGCAACTTCTCTTATTTCTGGAACCAGAAACCTCAGCCCAAGACACAGCTGCTGACTCAGGTCTTCTGCACAGAGTCTTAGGCACCGTTTGGGCTCTTACAGGCTTACACAAATACATAGAGGCCACAAGCATGCAGTTTTCAAGTTTTATTTCGGAGTTCTGCTCAGTGACGCATCAGAGACCTGGTGTCAGGTCCATGATGTGCCTGTGGACCCCTGTGTCTCCCGCAGACCCCTGGAAACATGGATGTTAGCTGTGCTGCCTCATTACTGTATTTTCACAGATGATCCACGTGGATTGTCTATAGTTGTTTAGGGGTCTGGAGGCTGAATTATGCATTGTCTTGATCAACAGTCTCTTCCGTAACTTTCTGTCTGTTGATAGTTCTGACATTTCCGGCAACAGCAAAGAGGAATGCAGCAATTAAGACATAGATTCTACCAAAGATCACTCTGAGATATACCACAGATTCACGACTTTGCCTGACTGACCGCATTCTTCTTGGAGGGGGTCCACTGTCTGTGCTCCCACCAGTGCCTCGTTCAGTGCACCGTGGAGGATCCCAGCCTACGTGGAAATGGCTGTTCCTGTTATTGTTGCATATCCCTCTGTGACTGCATTTCTCCGGGATACAGTCATAGTTCAGCTGAGCCACACTGCCATTGCAGTAGGTATCCTGACAGAACTTTCCAGGAGCACAGGGGGTACCAGTTCTCACATGACCAATATCGTTTGTTCCTGTGCTATGATGCGAATCCAGCCCAAAACACCAGAACCCTGAGATCTCAGACTGATGAAATCCAACATGCTCTTGCAGCTGAGGGAGATGTGTGACGTTACTTCACTGCAGCCTTCCACACTGCATGTCTGTAGGGGAACAGGGTTTAGATTTGAATACCCCTGGGTCTCTTCTGCAGTGTCCATATCGGCTGCCTTTTTGATTTATGGTATAGCAGACATTTTCACCCTTCACAGCATTTCTGCCAAAGATTTCTTGGCAGTGCATAGTGCGGTCAGTGCAGTTTCCATGATAGCAGTAGCCCTCTTCAGTGCATGGGGTTCCATCTTGCATATAGAAGTCATCAGGGCACTCCACAGAACCCCCGGCAGTATTCTGGAAGATCACATATATTTTGGATTGGCCTGCAGAGTGTCCCAGCATCGGAATGGGTGCAGTTTGTACAGCATCTGCCTGTATTACATTTGCTGCCAGGGTTTAGAATACAATCAGTCGTACAACAGGGATTGTTGTAGCACTGCTTGAAGGAGCCACAGTCACACTGCTCACCTGGCTCCACTACATAGTTTCCACAACGATCGTGAGTCAGGCTTTTATTGAAATAGGAAAGTCCTGAGTCAAATATGCACTCACAAAAATTATTCACCACTACATGCTGCATATGAATGAAGGAACAGTTACTGAAAGAATCTGTCATAATAGGGTATTGATTCATAATGCAGGTAGACCTCCTCTGGCATGCACAAAACTGATTGTCATAAAAAATACCAATAGATAATGCAATTTTTTGGGCTACTAACACAGACAACAATAAAAAATGTCTGCCTAGAGAAGCAAGTGAGATGATGGATTTTGATCCGCATACCGCATATGTGGCTGGCTGAAACTGAAGTTCATGTGGTGCATCTTTGTTCATAAGTAAAGCTGTATGTGGTTTAAAAGCAACAAACAAGTGTCTTTGAAAGTAGATATGAATCGGACTCCCTGGCACCTGAAAATTGTTCAAGACAACTGGATCTTCCAGATTATAAATGACCATGGAGGAAATATAGTGCCTTACATCAATCCCTTGAAGCATTGAGTCAGTCAATCTAACAAGCCTTATGAGGAATCGGGCACATTTTGACACGTTGTTGAACACACTATACATTGTTTTGGAACCGAGAACAAGTCCTTTCAAAATCCCATGATGGGATGAATACAACTTACTAGAGATCCTGGGGGCTGCACTGATATTTGCTTGAGAGAACAGGGGGTTCCTATCCTCCTTATATCCCAGGTTATAAGTAGGTCCCGTTGCATTGGTGTCTGCCACTATCTGAGAAACAACGTGTTCAAACCGTTGGGAATTGCTGAGGGGTCTGATTTCATAGGCAAGGTCATCCAACTTCATGATACCTTCAAGGCCCCCATAGCACGTGTCCATGGTGACCATGGAAAGAGGAAACTCCTCCAGGTAGCCGAGGTAGTAACAGTCTGGAGGGATGAAGGGGTAGTCCGTCTGCAAGGCTCCCTGATCATCCTGAGTCATCATTAGCAAATGTCTGGACCAAAAGAATTTCTTGTGCCTCATGTGGATAACATGGCTCTTGCCCCCAAAATGCAGGCTATAGGACAGCCAGCCAGGCATCTGAACACCTTTGCCGTGGTGCAACTCCTTCTTGGGAATTACCACCTCAGAAGAGATGTAGCGCCATGAGGAACGACCTTGAGAACCTTGGACAGGAGCCTGCAATGCCCAGAGCGCAAACAGCAAGAGGGGTGCCCTCAGGGTCACCTGGTCCTCTGCCAGCCTCATGCGCCTGCTCAGGGACATCTGCCAGTGAGAATGGATAAATGGAGGATCGTCAGCAAAGCCAGGTCTAGACCATCAGACAGAACAGAGGGCTTTACCTGGTGGACAAAACCCTACACCTCGGAGCCACCTGTGGGGTTAGGTAACAGTCACAGGGTGTGGCATTGGGTGACCCTGCTCATTAGTTCACCTGGGGTGGATGTGGGAGAGTCAGGTGGGCCATGGTCAACAGTGCTCACATGGACATGGGTAGGGACTTGGACCCAGAAACACGGTTCTATTCAACACATTCCATCTTTTCTCCTTCTACTTGGATACGGGATATGCAATTATAACACACTGAACTTCTCTACCAATTCCATGTCCTATGTTACTGCTGGGTCACTTTCTTTGGATGACTGCTTTTCCTCATTATGGAGACCACTGCTTCCTACTTCCTTGGGATATAGAGGTAGACATTGTCAATTTTACCTTTGTACGTGTTGAAAAACATTGATTTGTAATTTTACATGTCTTATTCTGGTTGGCTATTAGTTTGCAAGTCATTTGATCCTTTTGGTAGTTGCTTTGAAGCTTCCTCTGAGTTTACTGAGGAAACATTTCCCAGTATTCTGTGTCATGACTGGTGAAGTACAAGGTTGTATTTTAGTTTTTTCTTATGCCGTCTGGTGAGAACAGAAGGTACTGCTGAACATGTGTGAGCCCCAGGGGATTTCCCCTCTAATCCCTTATTGTGGTTCTTTCCTGGCCTCTGGCAGTCTTCTCCCATGCCTGTGAGTTTCTCTCCTCAGGTGGAGATAGATGCAGGGGAGTTGAGGTTACCCTGGCAGCTTGCACCATGGAGGCTGCACATGATCGAAAATGGTATCCACCATGGAACTCCCTTGTTTAAGTACCGTCTAGTCCTTTAAAATCCCCTGAGTTGGGCAGAAACCCTCAGAGTTGGCTTTTGGAGAAGAGTCTCCCTTAGCTCCGGGTGGCTGGCCTCCTAGATAAAGCTCAACTTCTTTTCCCACCAAAACCAAAACTTTGAACATTGACCTTTCCAGAAATACTCAGCTGAATTTGGGATTTGATAACAATAAAATGGAGAGTGGAATGGCAGTTGCCAGGGTCTGGCAGGGAGGGGCAATGAGGAGTAGATCTCAAGGGCTATGATTTTCTGTTATGCAAGATGATTAGGTTCTAGAGGGGTCTCCACAACATTACCCCTATAATTAACAGTACTGTACTGTATGGTTCAAATGTTGTGAAGAATGTTGGTCTCATGTTCAGTGAGATCCTAACACAAAACAAAAGTGGAAGACACGAATTTTGCTTCTCACATGACAGTATGCTGAACTGCATGGACACACTCTCTACTGATAATGTGAAAATAATTTAAAAGCATTTACATAGTTTGAATACTAACCCTGAGAATATGTCATTTACAAATATCTTCTTCCATTCCATAGGTTGCCTTTTACTTTTGTTGATTTTTTCCCTCACTGTGCAGAAGCGTGCTATTTTGATGTAGTCCCAATAGTTCATATATGTATGTATTTAATTTTCTTGTTTTATTTTTTAATTTAAATTCAAGTCTTCAGTCTTTGAGCTCCACATTTACAGGAAGTTGTCTTGTCATGATTAACTTTATGGGTTATCTTGACTGAGTCATGGGTGCCCAGATTCACCACTGTTTCTGTGGATGTCTGTGATGTGTTTCCAGAAGAGACTGGCATTTCCTTCCATGGTTTCTGTCTGGGCATCACCCATTCCATTAAGGTTGTGAATACAATCTGATGCAGAGGGAGGAAGAATTCCCTCATTTTTACTTCCCATGTGCTTGTTTGAACTGGAACAGTGGTCCCCTCTGGCCCTTTTATGAGAGTTATATCATCAGATCTCTACATTCTGAGACTAGACCCTAGTTCAGAATCAGACATATTACACCACTGGTTTTCCTGGGTCTCCAGCTTGTGACAGTAGATCATGGGACTTCCCAACCTCTTTAGTCATGGAAACAAATGTGCTTTGGGTTCTGTTCCTCAGAAGAATCCAGACTAATACATGGAGATGATTTATCTCTTCTTTAGAGGAATTGAATAAAGCTGTAGCTCATTTAACGTCCTGAGTAGCAAGTGCCAGGAGGGAAGTCTCACGTTGTTTGATTGGGACAAGGGCTGGGTGAAGTTAATGGGGAGCTGTGGGATCCTGTGGTCCTGGCTGCACAGGGAGTGCATTTGGGACTCCTCTAATGGTTCAGCTGTTGTGCCTCAGGAAATCTGTAATTCACTCATGTTGAGGGACAGCAGTAAGCAATGGAAACATCTGTGTCTTTTGTGCATGTTAGTGCAGTTTTCCTATGACAACAGGTATCTAATTCAGAGAGTTAATAGGTAAGCAGAGAATCCTGTGTCCAGAGAGGCTCCCTGGGGAAACTGCTGTGTGGACAGGAAGCCCCAGACCCTGACAGGAAACCTGCCTGTAACCTCCAACTGCACCTGCTCCTGGCAACACAACGCAGAATTGTTCATAGTGTGCGCCCCCTGGTGGTGCCGATCCCCTCCTGCAGGGAGGTTTGCGTGTGGGCTCCCAGTGATGTCCCCTCACCCAGTCTCTTGCACAGTAATATGTGGCCATGTCTTCGGCCCTCAGGTTCATCTGCAGATACAGCGTGTTCTTGGCGTTGTCTCTGGAGATGGTGAATCGGCCCTTCACGGAATTTGCGTAGTATGTGCCACTTCCATCAGTATCAATCCGTCAGACCCACTGCAGCCCCTTCCCTGGAGCCTGGCGGACCCAGTTCATGCTGGAATTACTGAAGGTGAATCCAGAGGCTACAACGGTGAGTCTCAGGGACCCCACAGGTTGCACCAGGTGTCCCCCAGACTCCCCCAGCTGCACGTCACACTGGACACCTGCAGACGCAAGATAACTTGGTCAGGAAAGTGTCACACATCCACTGGTTCTCACTCATATCCACTCACATACTCAGTGTCTCTCGTTCACCATGAATTACCTTTTCAAAAAGCAACAAGGAAAACCAAGCCAAGCACATACTCCATGGTGAGGTTTCTGTGTTCTGTCCTGATCACAGAATGGGAATACCTGGGACCCCTGGAGCTGGGGCTCCTCTCCCAGCTGCACGGTCGGGCTGGGCTGGTTTTATCAGCACAGAGAAGGCCCTATTTGCATGTCCTCTTACAAATATATCACACTGCAGACTTAGATTTGATTCTTTAAAAATGAATGGCAGGTTTAGGGATGCACTTCTACATTAGTTTGTGTGGATGGTGCTGTGACAATATGAATGATTCTAATCAGTGAGCACAGGTATGTTTGCGGAACTCATGCATTTTTACATGTCTTTCATCAACAAAGTACATTTTCGCTCTACAATTATTTTACATACTTTATGAAGTTTAATCCCAAGTACTTTATTCTGTGCCATTTTCAGTTGTATAATTTTGTTATTTGTTTTGCATATATTTCCATGCTGGTGTGTAGAATCATAGGTGGTTTATTTGTATTTATTTTCTTTGTTCATTGTGCTCATTGTGCATTCTGCACTTTTCTTCATTTTAAAAAACTGGTTCTAATATTTTTTCTGGTATCTCTAGGGTTTTGTTATGTTTAAGATCATGTCATCTGCAAACAAATAATTTTCCTTCCTCCTTACTGATTTAAATGTCTTTTATTTCTTTTTATTGCCAAAGTTTGTGGGTACTTCTTCCAGTTGTAGGAGAAGAATGCCTTTCCCTTCTTTTCTTCTGGGTTTTCACCCGGTATAAGGATTCAATTGACATAAGACTGATCTAAAGGGAAGAATAAATTTAATTTTGCAAGTGCCTGGGCATGCTAATAATATGACACCCAGAGAATGAACAAAGGTGGCACTTGTGACTTTCAGACAACGAAATACTGGATTTGGCAAGAGTCAAGGCAAAGGTGTGGTTTTGGGGTATTTAATTAGTCAACAAGTAACTAGGTTTGTTTGCACAACCTTCTTGTCCCTGAGTTCCTTATTCTGGTGCTAAGGATGGTTCTCCCCTCCTGGTACAGGGAAGGGAGTTTTCCCAAGGGAGATTTATATCCTGCTGTCAAGGGACACAGGAGGGGCTATGTGTCCTTGGACTGGCTGTTTCTCCCGTGACTTTCATCCAAATAAGGACTGTGACACGATGATATGGTTTGAGGCAGCATAGTTATTCTTCATGTTATCATGTGGAATACTTATGTTGGGGATGAGCATCATTTCCTGGCTCCTGATATGGCAGAAATGGTTTTAGTATTTTATGTTCAATATGCTGTCAGGTGTGGGCTTTCATAGTGGCCATGATCATGTGGAGGTAATTTCCTTCCCTTTTTAATTGAGTTATTTTTAAATGATGAACATGTGTTTTTTGTTCATGAAAAAACTGTGTCTAATGATTTTATGAATAAATTAAGGATGGCTTTGATTCAATCATTCCCTCTGTTAATGGAGGACATCACATTTTTGCATTTGTGTATGTTGAAGGAAACTTGCATCTCAGGGATGCATCACACTGGATTATCATGTGTGATCCTTTCAGTGTGCTGTTGAATTCAGTAGGCTCGGACTTAATCAAGGAATTTTGCATGTATGTGTATCTGAGACACTGGCCTGTAGTTTCCCTTCTTGTGGTGTGTTTCTCTGGCTTTGTTGTGAGAGTAAAAGTATCCTCATAAAGTGCATCAGGGAGTGGTCTTTTTCATCAGCAATTTGTAATAGTTTGAGAAGTATTGGCATTAATTATTCTTTAAATATTGTAGAATTTTAATAAAGCCTTGTTTTTTTTGGAGGATGAAGGTTTATATTAAGGATATCTTCTTACTAATTTTTGTTTTGTTCCTCTGTATTTTGCATGAAGGAGTATTGGTGGATCATGTAATGCTAGAAAATGTGTAATTTGTTCTTGGTGATCTAATTGTTGACCTATAAATATCCAAGTTTTTCCTTTATGATCCTTTTCATGTGTTTAGTTCAGTTATGTCTCCTTTTTCAGTTCTGATTGCTTTTGTTTGAATCTTACCTATTTCCCTAGGCTACCTATGTTTTTTAAATTTCACTTATCTTTCCAAATTCAAATTTTAATGAAGTTGATTTGTTTTCTGTATTTGTGATAGTCTTTTTTTCTCTGCTGTATCTTTTTATGTTAATTTTATATTTATTTTTTATCTCAATGAAAATACCAATGCCTTTTTTTTAAAGGAATGTGAAAAATATACTATTTCATAGGGAACCACAAAACACATGGAAGTAAAAAAAAAATCATGAAGAGGAGAGAACCTGAAAGAAGGAGAACACTTCTTCCTTCTAAATATATTGCAGACATACATTAGCTCCAACAGTGTACTGCTGGCATGAAATGAATCATATAGACCAGTGGAGCTCATTACGGAGCCAAGATGTAGAATTGTGCAGATGCAGTCAGCAAATCCTCCATGAGTTTTCCAACAATACACAGTGGGGAAAGGATTGTGTCTCTTAAAATGGTGTTTTACTAGGGGCGCCTGGGTGGCTCAATCAGTTAAGCATCCAACTTCCAGTCACGTATTGTTGTCATGATTTGTGGGTTTGAGCCCCACCTCAGGCTCTGTGCTGACAGCTCAGAGCCTGGGTTCTGTGTCTGCCTCTATCCCTGTGTCTCCCTTGATCATGATCTGTCTCTCTCCCTCGAAAATAAAGGAAACATTAAAAAATGGTGTTGATATACACGTGCAAAATAATGACATTTTGCCGTATTCTTGCATCATACATATACGTCAACACAAAAAAATCTCAAAATGGATTAAAGATTAAGTAGAACAGCTGACCCAAAATGCCTTCGAAGAAACCACACAGGATAACCATCATGACATTCTCTTGACAATGATTTATTTGATACAAAAGCAAAATCATAGAGAACCATGGCAGACAAGGGGGACTGCATCAAACTAGAAAGGGGGCAAATGAAACAGTAGCAGGGTGAGAAGGCAGTCTATGAAATGGGAGACATTACATTAAAAATATTGAAAAGGAATCAATATCCAAAATACAGGAGGGACTCCTTCACATCAATAGCAAAATCACAATTATAATCATAATAATAAACACAACACCTGATTAAAATTTGGGTCAAACATGTAAATATCCATTTTGCTATTAAGGTTGAAAACATGTCCATCCAGCATATGACTTGCTGTTCATCATCACTAATCATCAGAGAATTCCACCCCCGATCCACTGAGATATCACCTCACAACTGATAGCAAGGCTATTATAAAATTAGGCAAACACAACGAGAACATCTCAAGTGTTGCTGAGGATGTGGAGAACAGGGAATCCTAGAATTCATTTGATGGGAGTGCAACATAGTGTAGCTACTGTGGAAAACTGCGGTGAAATAACCCACTAAACTGAGTTCCTAATCTGCTCCCATACAGTTGACTTCATGTCCAGCTGAGTGTGAGGAAGTTCTGGGCCTCATGTTCTGTGGAGAGGCAGGTGCAGAGACAGGTGGATCCAGTGGATGATTCCTTAACTACTTAAGTAGAACGGACCCCTGGCTGACCGTTTTGTAAGACTTGACTCAATGTGCCTCCCCACTGGTTGTCTCAGGCTTCCTGAACTGGATGGAGAACAAAAGGAGTGAAGGGTAGAAACTACTCTTTTCTCTCACAGGAATGTGTATATACTGAGAATCCTTGAGAGAAAGTCGTGGAGTTGGTGAAGACGCTGTGGGGTTTTGACAACCACAAGGGTCTTTACTCATGGTCTCTCTTCATGGGCATCAAAGGAAAACCTTAAGGAAAAAAAAAAGGAGAGAGGAGCTGCTCATATATATTAAATTTATTTTTTTTTAATTTTTTTTCAACGTTTTTTATTTATTTTTGGGACAGAGAGAGACAGAGCATGAACGGGGGAGGGGCAGAGAGAGAGGGAGACACAGAATCGGAAACAGGCTCCAGGCTCCGAGCCATCGGCCCAGAGCCTGATCATATATATTAAATTTAGATCACTTGAATGAGTCAGTCTCCTCTGTTTGAAAATCACTTGCATGTATCTTAAATGGTGGCCCGTGTACTTGTGAGGCACAGGTCTGATCATATGAGAGTTAATTTATCCCCGAGCTTGGTCTCTGTCAAGGTCGGCACTACTATATGACCGTTCACTCTAAATGTTAGAAGACATCTGTGTTTGTAAATGGTTTAGGAAACAGTGTGTACTGTTTACTGGTCAGGTTGAAGTTTGTAGGGCCTGATGAGAAAGATGCTTGACAGGAAACCTGACCCTGAAACACTGGTTCCGGATATGAATTCTGAGATCTTGGGTGCCCCCTGGAGAGCTGTGAACCTCCAGGTTCCCTACGTGGCTCCTGGTGTCCTGTGTGTTCCTGATGACCTGAGTGCCCCCAGGTGAACTGAGTGGCAACTAGTGACCTCAACGCCCCATGGAGACCTGAGCATCCCCCTGGAGGTCTGAGTGCTCCATGCAGAACTGAGCGACCCTGGTGTCCTCAGCTCCCCCTGGTAACCTGAGCACCCCAGCAGATCTCAGTTACCTCTGCTGTCCTGAATGCCCCCTTGTGACTTTTAGGTAACCTCAGGGCAAATCGCAATTTTTGGGACGATGCTCAGCTCTCAGAAGTCCTTTGTGGTGTTTGAGCCAGCTCTGTGGCTAGGCCTATCCTGTCCTGTTCACCCTTAGAGGCGGTTCTGATTGTGTGGCTGTTAATCCTGAGGGAACCTCCAAGGGTGTGGCCAGCACCTGCTTTATCCCTCTTCCTCTTGGCTAACAAACTGCCTAACTGATGGACATGTGGCTCTTGTGGTCTGGACCCTAGTATGTGATATAGAATATATGATAGTATGTGAACCATCCACTGCATCCACTCTGCTCGGGTCGGTGGATCCAATTCCACCAGAAATTACTGGTTGAGATGGAGAACCCCAAGATGCTGCTAGTGAGGTGCAGAGTGTGCAAGGCACTCACCAGTTGGGCACAACCCCTGCAGCTGCACCTGGGACAGGACCCCTGGGGACAAGGAGACTCAGCCTGGGCCAGTCACCAGCAGTCACAACCATTCCCATCATCCCACATCTGACATCTGAAACCTTCAGCTTTGGGACCTCTCACCAGGCACAAGGAAGGCCCTACAGTCTCTTCTGTTTCTCGAATACAGTTCTGCCTTCCTTAGGGACTTCAGCCCTGTCTGAGGAGAGAGCTGTGGGTTCCCACACCCTGAGATTGGAGTTTACTCTAGATCTTGAGAAGTTTGCCTGTGTGGGAGGGAGCACGTCCTGATAAGTGGACAAAACTTGAGTCAGGCTCCCCTTGTCTTTCCAGGTCCACCTGTGGGCATCTCTTTGTGGATCTGCAGGCTTGTTGGTCCTCGGTCAAGGCAACACTTGGTCTATGAATTGTATTGGAGGCAGGTCAAGTGATCGCCTCACCTTTCTGATCAGATAGTGAACAAATGAGTGGATCACAATTCACTATACTCTATCTGTCCGAAAGATATTTGAAGGGATCCATATTTTCTCCAGAAAACTTTCCAAATCAAGTCTTTAAATACATTCCATTTTAACAGTCATTCCACACATAACTGCATAGGAAAAATCTATATTGATGTCCAGTCTGGTGTAAATATAACAAGAAAAGGACACTTGTTCCCAGGATCATATTTCTTTTAGTTTCCACACTGATGTGTTAACCTCACCTGACAACTACCTGCAGAGCTTGAGCACACCTGGAGACTTCTGATCTTGATGCTTCTCTGCTGATGGGGTTTGCTTCCTCAGTCATCTGCAAAGCTTGGAAGCAGTGCCGACATCTTTAAGTGCACAGACACCAAGACATGGACACCTTTCTGTCACCTGCAGATATGATTCCCATGCATGGCTGGTGTCTCCATCTCCTGAGAAATCCCCATCCAACACAAGGGGCTGTTAACTCAGGGATGAGGCACAGATGTCACAGAAAAGTGGGGGACTCTTCACTGATATGGCACAGAGACCATCAGTATCTGAGGTACGAAGTTAATGGCACTAAAACAACCACATTAATGAAAATGGATTGGCTGACCTGGACATCATTGGAATCTAAAAATCCGGAGCCTAAAGAAACGGTAGAAAATGTGTTCATAGTCCTGAAGGCATGTGCCAAGAGGATAAATGGTGAGTTAACTGAATAGACTTCAAATAGAGATCAGAATGCTAGATAGTAGATAGATGATAAGTGGATAGGTGATGGATGATAGAGGGTAGATAGATGATAGATAAATAATAGATACTTTTAAGCTATATTAAAGTCATTATAGAGGATTCACATCATTATGAATGTATTTGAATGAAATTATCCACTATTGGCAATATTTTTTAAAAGACCATAATTTCATACGGAAAAGAATATTTGACACCAACTTGAGATATACAAAAGAAATAATTATGACTTCAATATTTTCTGAATACAGCTTCCACATGGGGTAGCACATGCCTGCTTGTAGATTCCTCCTCCCTCTGGGGCTTTGGCTTCCATTCCCATTTGTTCCCAGGGTCTCCCTTCCCAGGATGTCCTGAGATCTGGGAGGTGCAGGGACAAGGGCTCTGTCCTGGATCTGGACCATCGTCCCTCTGGCCTAACATTTACAGCTCCTTCCAGGCCCTTGCTCAACCACCAGGCTTCTGCCCACCAGGCTCCCTCCCTGCCTCCACCACCTGACAGCCTCCTTCTGGACTCTTCCATTCATTTCCTGTGGATTTAACAACAGTTTGTTAGGTTGGCAGGTCTCCTAATAAAAATTCGCATTGAGGAAAGAACTGTATAGGTAAAACATGACAGACTCTCTCCACAATAGCTTTGAGTTCATTCCCATGATGTTATTATTTTGTACCCCATCTCAGCCCCTTGACCCCACAGTCTTGCATTAAAAACTGTCACTTTCATGAACGGAACTAAATCTGTCCCCCCTACACAACTGGTCCATCCTATCTATCGACTCTATATGGTCATCAGACAACCACCAAGCTAAGAAGGAACACAATACAGAGTGTGAAGACATAAGTATTTATAGAAATAATTTTATAAAATTTTTTCTAATAATCAAAGTAATGATATATTTACAGAAGTAACTTAAATATGGTAAATGACCATATTTATTATAAGATTCTATGAGTTTAGATGAACATAATGAAGTTACAGGACAACCGAGTAACCACAGGTCAAAGAAATGTATCATTCTCAAGTCTATCCAAACCCTTTCCTTTGCACACCAATCAGTTTCCTACCTCTCCCTTTCTCTCTGGGCCTCGTGTGTTCTCTGTCTCAAAAATAAATAAACATTACAAAAATAAAGATACGTACAGGTCAGTGATATTTAATGGAGAACCCAGAAATAAGCCCCTTCATCTTTGGTCAACTGAATTTTGATAGGAGCAGACAACATGACATTGGGGAAAAAGACCCCATTGGGGGTCTTTTTAATAAAGGGTGCTAGACAGCTGGCTATCCATGTGCAGAGGAATGAAATTGCGTCCATACCTCACAGCATATACAAACATCAAATCAAAATGGATCAACAGTTTAAATGTAAAATTATGACCTCTGGAAGCAATATATCGAGATAAATCTTCATGACCATTGGGTTTAGCAATGCTGTTAGAGATGACACCAAAGTACAAGCAAGGAAAGAAAAGTAGATAAATTTAGTTTTCTCATATTAGAAACCTTTGTACACCAGAAGATGCTATCCCCAAAATGAAAAGACAAAGCCTAATGGAAGACAATATTTGCACAGTATTTGTCTGGTAAGAGCCTGTTATGCAGAATGTATAAAGAGTTTTTACAACTCATCAACAAAAAGACAACCCAGTTTTTAATATGGACAAAGGATTTGGATATATCTTTCCCCAGTGCAATCATACAAATGGTGAATACCACTTGAAAGATATTAAACATCAATAGTCCTTATGGAAATGGAGATTTCAACCATAGTGAGATACCCTTTTACACGCACTAAAAATTCTCTAATCAATACAACTACAAAATAACAAATGTTGGTAAAGATGTTGAGAAATTGAAACCCTTCAACCTTGCTTGTGGAAATGTAAAATGGTGGAGATTATGTGTAAAATAGTTTGGCAATTCCCCCCCCCCCAAAAAAAAAAGATAAAAACATAGAATTACCATATGGCCCAACAATACTACTCCTAGATGTATGTCTCGAAGAATTGAAAACAGTTGTTTAAACAAAGTGCATGTGCACATACATAGCAGCACTGTTCACAATAGCCACATTGTAGAAACTATGCAAATGCCTATCGGTGTGTGAATGGATAAACAACCTGGGGCAGACCCTTAAACAGGAATATTATTCTGTCATACAAAGAAATAAAGTAAAATGTTGTGGCTGTAGAGAATACTGGTTTCTCAGAAAGCTATCACAGGACTCCACATCCGCACTTACATCTGGAAATTTAAAGCAAAGCCTTGAGCAGGTATTCATGTTGCCGTATTCATAGCAGCTTGTTCACAACAGCCAAAAGATGGAAGCAACCCAAGGAACTATTCACAGGTGAGTAAATAAACAAAATGTAGTATATACACAATGGAATATGATTCAGCCTTAAAAAGGAAGAGAGTTCTGACACACACCTGCACACCGACTGAACTTGGCAGTCATTATGCTGAGTGAAATGAGCCAGTGACAGAAGGAAAATACAGTATGGTTCCACTTAAGTGAGGTGTCCAGAAAAGTCATACTCAGAGAGAGACACCAAGTAGAATGTGGCTGTAGGGGCTGAGGGTAAAGGGGAATTGGGTTTTAGGGTTTAATAGATACAGACTTTCCCTCGGGGTACATGACAACATTCTGGAGATGTATGTACAACAGTGTGAATGCAGTTAATGCCAGACAACTGTATGCTTAAAGTGACTTACGTGGTAAATGTTATGTTACATACATTTAATCAGAATTTAAAAAGGAAGGACAGATACACGTCAACAACATGAGTGAATGCAGAAAACATCCTCAGTGACAGAAGCCATCCAGAAAAGGCCACTCAGGAACCATCTTGCTCTTTTTTTTTTTAACATTTATTATTTATTGTTGAAAAAGAGAGACAGAGACAGGTCATGATAGGGGGAGGGGTTAGCAAGAGGGAGACACAGAATCTCAAGCAATCTGTAGGCTCTGAGCTGTTAGCACACAGCCAGAAGCAGGTGCTCGTACCCATCAACTTCAAGATCACGACCTGATGTGAACTCGGCGTTTAGCAGACTGAGACCCCAGGAGCCCCAGGAACAACCTTGCTCTTTAAATCCCCCCAGGTTACACAGATAGGGGAAAGTCTCAGGAGCACTTCCCCAAAAGAAACCAGATCAGATTGGGAAAAGACATTTCACAGTGGGGCAGGTGGGGACACTTGAAGTGGGCCTGTGGTCTGGGTTCTAAAGCGGAAACGCAGGGATTTCCTCATTTGGGGTTCTGTGGTTGTTTCTAGGGAGGGCGTCCCTGTTTGGGGTAAAAGGCACCAAAGTATCTAATGTGAAGTGGCAAACGCGGTAAAGAAACGAGCGTCCAGGTAAAGTGTATTTGCGCTGCTGTGACACGTTCACTGCAC
Organism: Neofelis nebulosa; assembly: GCF_028018385.1. Lineage (NCBI taxonomy): Eukaryota > Metazoa > Chordata > Mammalia > Carnivora > Felidae > Neofelis > Neofelis nebulosa. Next base: position 149,609,328 of record NC_080788.1, read on the forward strand.
GTCTGAAATCACAGAGTAAGGTACTCCTCCAAACAACAGTGTCAGCCCCACATGACAGAAGCAAGAGAGGGGTCAAATGCTGTGACCTAGGCCCATGCCCAGACCCAGCTTACCCAGGCAGAGAGGTCACGTGCCCTGCAGGAGGCAGCACGTGAGCCTTAGGCACGTGGGAGGGTTCTATTGGTGGCCACGTGTCTTGGGTGCAGAGGAAGCAGTGGGATTTGGAAGTCCGGTTGTCCACAAAACGCCACTAAGAAGCTGTTAGAACTGCGGAAACCAATGAAGGGACATCTCACGGAAGTGGACACGGGAGGCGGGGAGGGGAGGCTGGAAGGCGGAGCCCACCACCCAGGGTCAGGCTCGGAACAACCCAAGGCTACAGACCCAAGATTAGAACCCTCCGCAGAGAGAAGCCCCAGGCTCAGGCCCCAGCAGGGGAAGCTGTGCCCTGTGGTCCCTACAGGAATCCCACCGCCCCTGCAGCTGGGCCCGGAAGGCGCCTGCTCGCCCTGCAGCCCTGCTTTCCTCCTGTGGACTTCGCTTCAAAACCAGGCTCCCAACTTCCTCTTCTCTGTGAAACAGCGTTCCTCTCCGTGTGCTCCCCACTCGGCCGCGGTTTTGCCACAGCTTGGTGGGCCCGGATGGCAATTCTCCGCTACTCCTGAAGAAACCCACTTTGGCTGGTGACATAACTGGCGGCGTTATTTCCAAGGGCAACGGAAGGAGAAACGAGGACCCTCGCAGGATAGGAGAGCAGCACACACACCACGTGCACGTCTGCATGCTCCTGACGACCCGTCGGAAAGAGAAAGGAAGAGACGGTGCCATTTGCCACCGCAGCGGAAGGAACGACGTGCCCCAGAGGAAATCTCAGCAAGGAGGTGGCAGGCCTGCTGTCCCAGGACAGGGCACTGGGGACAGAAACGGAGGAAGAGGCACGGGGGCGGAGAGCTGCTCTGTGCTCCTGGCCGCGGAGGAACCGACCCTGTGAGCACGTCTGTCCTGCCCGGAGCCATCTGTAGCTCCCGGGTGTCGCACAGAAGTCCCCACGGCGCCGTGGCAGACTCGGGAGGGACACCCCGCCCCGCGCGGAGGCCGAAGGGATCCATGAGGCCAGAGCGGCGGGAGTGCGAGCTCCGCCAGGGGAGCCCGCTCCTGGACCGCGAACCGCATGAGGCAGCGGCGGGAACCGAGTGGGCGCGGAGCAGGAAGACGGCCGCGTGGCCCCGCCGCCCGGCGCCGGTAAGCCCCGCGGGGGACACAGTGTCACCGCGCACGACGCCGCGCAGGGTCCTTTCCCCCCAGGGTCTGGTGAACACCGCCCCCCTCAGCCTCCAGGTTCCGGAAGCTCCTCTTCCCGGGGCCTGGCTTTCTCCTCGCCTGCTCCTCCCTTGGCGGGAGCTGAGGGGACCGGGTTGTTGTCAGTGTGGACGCGGGGCCACGTCCCCCTGAATCCTCCACAGTGGGTCCTGAGGGGACCGGGTTCTTGTCAGTTTGGATGCGGGGCCACGTCCCCCAGTGTGGACGCAGGGCCACGTCCCCCTGAATCCTCCACAGTGGGTCCTGAGGAGACCGGGTTCTTGTCAGTGTGGATGCAGAGCCACGTCTTCCTGAATCCTCCACTGCGGGTCATGAGGACACCGGGGTCTTGTCTGTGTGGACATGGGGCCACGTCCCCCAGTGTGGACGCAGGGCCCCGTGCCCCTGAATCCTCCACAGCGGGTCCTGATGAAACCGGGTTCTTGTCGGTGTGGACACGGGGCCATGTACCTCTGAATCCACCACTGCGGGTCCTGAGGAGACCGGGTTCTTCTCAGTGTGGACGTGGGCACTCATCCACCCGAAGTCTCCACAGCGGGTCGTGAGGACACCGGGTTCTTGTCGGTGTGGACACGGGCCCTCGTCTCCCCGAAGTATCCACAGCGGGTCCTGTGGAAACCGGGTTCTTGTCAGTGTGGATGCGGGGCCACATCCCCTTGAATCCTCCACAGTGGGTTCTGACGACACCGGGTTCTTGTCAGGGTGGGCACGGGCCCTCGTCTCCCCGAAGTATCCACAGCTGATCCTGAGGAGACCGGGTTCTTGTCAGTGTGGACGCAGGGCCACGTCCCCCTGAATCCTCCACAGTGGGTCCTGAGGAGACTGGGTTCTTGTCTGTGTGGACGCCGGCCCAGGTCCTCCTGAATCCCCATAGCGGGTCCTGACGAAACCGGGTTCTTGTCGGTGTGGACACGGGCCCTCGTCTCCCCGAAGTCTCCACAGCAGGACCTGAGGAAACCGGGTTCTTGTCGGTTTGGACGTGGGCCCTCGTCTTCCCGAATCCTCCTCAGCGGGTCCTGTGGAGACTGAGTTCTTGTCAGTGTGGACGCAGGGCCACATCCCTCTGAATCCTCTACAGTGGGTCCTGAGGAGACTGGGTCCTTGTCTGTGTGGACGCCGGCCCAGGTCCTCCCGAATCCTCCAAAGCGGGTCCTGACGAAACCGGGTTCTTGTCGGTGTGGACCTCGGCCCTCGTGCTCTGGAATCCTCCACAGGGGGTCCTGATGAAACCGGTTCTTATCAGCATGGATGCATGCCCTCCTCCGCCCAAAGTCTCCACAGTGGGTCCTGAGGAGATCAGGTTCTTGTCTCGTGGACAGGAACCTATGTCGTCCTGTTCCCCCACTGTGAAAGTAATGGCACAGACTTAAGGTCAGAGTGGTCCTTCATGAAGAGCTCCTTAGATTGTGTTGTCAAGGGCCTGTCCTCCAGGTTGGAAATGGTCAAGGGTCTTGGGCCCATGACACAAGGCAAAAACAAAAAACAAAAACCCCACACTCTTTGAATTGTCCCCATTCTATCTGAGAGTTGGATGGCGTCACCTGGGCTTGACCTCTCCCAGTGGGCCTGTGCTGCCATGCCATAAAAATCCAAGTCCCAGGAATCAGAGCTTCTTTCTTCCCACCTCTGTGGGCTCTGGGGGCTTGGGGAGTGTCTTCCTCAGAGACTTCCCCCCCTTTTTTTTGCCTGTGTCTCCTGCCCTGTGCCTTGGTGTGCTTGTCATGGTCTTTTGATAGAGTGAAAAGTCTGGAGGCTCCTCTAGGGTGTCTCTGTAAACAGGCTGTGGATACTTTGAGTTTTTCAGTGAATGATAATTTTGGCAGTCTTGGACCAATCCAGTCACCTGCAGCATGTCAAGTGCTGTAAGCAACAGCTCGGAGCCAATGACGAAGACCCACAAAAGCCAATCAATGTCCTTGTCTCCCTCCCTTTGGACAAATGATTCCAGGAAGCCTTGCATTTCCATGATGGTATACTGCCTGTCATCAGTTCTGTCTCTCACGCTGGTCCTTGGACATGTAGGTGTAGTGGATCGTGACAGGGAAAATCTGGGATAGAAGTTATTTCTTCCCAGAGTCGTGTTCTGTGGCCTCCCACACTGAGGTGTCCCACTCAACACCTGACAAGTGGGGAGCCATTGGTGACAGCAGTGAGGATTGCAGCCACTAGGGGGAGCTTGCCTTGGCCAAGTCCTCCACCCTGGGTGCCATGATGCTCCTTGTAGATTTGCCTCCATCACTAGCTAGGGCTGGCTAATCAAGCACAACACCATGGTGCTGGCCGCAACACAGTGGACCAAGCAGCTGGCGTCTTCTTCGACACTAATCTAGGAACACTGTCCTCGGTGTCCACCTCCTTTGGAGGTGAATAGGAAATACACACCCCTGCACCCAGACTGGTGCCTGCTTGTTGGTCTCTGCAGGGAGTCGGACCTTTTATGGCACTGATAATTTAGGGTGAGGGTTTCTGGCAACACCTGGCATAAGCCCAAATCAAAGCTACAGACCAGCAGCAAGCACCAGCTCCTTCCCACAGCAGCTGAGACGTGAGGGTGAGGAATGAGTGAGCCATTCTTAGGTCTAAGGCATTGTAGGGGGGCATCAGCTAGGCTCCCAATCCCATCCTTGGGGATATATGTATTGTGGGACCTCAGCTTCTGGACTGAATTAAGAACATGTAGACTGTGACCTGCTGAAGGAAGTGGCAACAGCAAGTCACAGTGGGGGACAGGCAGCTCCCTAGACATCTGAGCTCTCGCTTGGGGTACATGAGATGTGCGGGCCCCTTGTGACTGAAGGTGGGGTTTCAGTACACCCCCAACAAAGGAAATGGAAGCACAGGATTTATGACTTACAGAGCCCGGAACAAGAGGGCACAAGGACCCAGGGAACGGCAGGCCTCCATCCCATATTCGCAATGATCAGGACTTAGAAACAGGGTAGCAAGTACAGGATTTCTTGGGAGCGGATGGGGCTGAATTCGCTAACTTTCACAGGCTCACCTCTGTGTTATTCTAGAAGGTGCTTGGGAAACCAAAGTGGGAACCCTAGGCAGATTCTTATCTATGGTTAAACTCACTGAAAAGTAGGCAAGAGAAAGAGAGCAGGGATTCACCTTTCCCGGTCTCCCTCTGGATGCCAGAGTCATCCATAGACACTTGTGCCTACCTTTCTGATTGATTTATGGGGTGCTCCTTTCAGCTTCATGGTCTAAGTCTCCCACATTTGGAAATTTGCTCTCCAGCAAGGCACAGCTTGTACTAGTGGAACCTAATGCCAGTCCCCTTCCCTCACAGCCCGCAGACACCCCCGTGTGGGACAGGCAGTATGGGTGGGTGGTAGCCCTCCATTATCCTGAGCCCACATGGGACTGGGGGAAGACAGAGTACCTGGAGAATGAGAAACTTTTCAGTCCACAACAGCGTAGTTTTGGAGAAAACTCATGAAGTTGCCAATAAAGGAGCTTGTGTCAACTTCTCTTAATTCTGGAACCAGACACTTCCGCTCAAGACACAGCTCTGACACAGGTCCTCTTCCCAGAAACTAAGGCTCAGTTTGGGCTCTTACAGGCCTAAAAACTACATAAAAGCCACAAGCATGCAGTTTTCAAGTTTTATTTCAGAGTGCTTGTCAGTGACCCATGAGAGACCTGGTGTCAGAGCTGTGATGTGCCTGAGGACCCCTGTGTCTTCCGCAGACCCTTGGAAACGTGGATGTCAGCTGTGCTGCCTCAATACTGTATTTTTACAGATGCACCAGATGCATTGTCTATAGTTGTTCAGGGGTCTGGAGGCTAAATTATGGATTGTCTTCTCCAAAAATCTCTTCCTTAAGTTTCTCTGTTTATAGTTCTGCCATTTCCAGAAACAACAAAGAGGAATGCAGCTATTATGGCATAAATGTGACCAAAACCCACTCTGAGACATACCATGGATTCATGACTTTGCCTGACTGACTGAATTCTTCTTGGAGGGGTCCACAGTCTGTGCTCCCACCAGTGCCTTGTCCGTGCACCATGGAGGATCCCAGCCTGTGTGGCAGTGGCAGTTCCTGTTATGGTTGCACATCCCTCTGTGACTGCATTTCTCTGGGATACAGTCATAATTCAGCTGAGCCCCACTGCCAGTGCAGTAGGTATCCCGACAGAACTATCCAGAAGCACAGGAAGTACCAGTTCTCACATGACCAATCTGGGTTGTTCCTGTGCTACGATGTGAATCCAGCCCCAAACATCCGAACCCTGGATCTCCGACAGATGGAATCCAACATGTTCTTGCAGCTGAGGGAGATGTGTGACATTCCTACACTGCAGCCTTCCACACGGCACGCCTGTATGGGAACAGGTTCAGCGTTGACTTCCCTGGGGTGTTCTACGGTGTCCATGTCGGCTGCCTTTGTGATTTATGGTATAGCAGACATCTTTATCTTTCTCAGAATTTCTGCCAAAGCTTTCTTGGCAGTGAATAGTGCGGTCAGTGCAGTTTCCATGATAGCAGCAGCCCTCTTCAGTGCACATGGTTCCAACTTGCATATGGAAGTCATCAGGGTATGCCAAGGTCACCCCATGGCAGGACTCTGGAAGATCACGTATATTTTGGATGGGTCTGCAGGGTGTCCAAGCAGCGGAGTTGGTGCAGTCTGTATAGCATCTGCTGTATTACATTTGCATCCAGGGGTTAATATACAATCACGCATACAGCCTAGATTGCTGTAGCACTGGTTGAATGAGCTGCAGTCACACTGCTTTCCTGTATCCACTATGTAGTTTCCATAATGATAGTGGGTCAAGCTTTTATTTAAATGCACCATTTCAGTGTTGAACATGCACTTGCCTGTTCCACAATTCATTATGTGCTGCATATGAATGAAGGAACAGTGACTGAAAGCTTCCATTATACCATTTAGCTGGGTCGTAAGGCAGCTGGATCTTTTTTGGCAAGCACATTCATCAGTGTCAATGCACAAGCCACAATTTCTTGCAATGTGATGTGTTGCTATGACAGACAAGAGTAAATAATGTCTGCCTAAATAACTCAGAATGATGGCATATAACCCATTGGTGGATGGCATATAAAATATACAACTGGACTGCCATGAACCTCATGGGGCCCATCTCAAATCACATTAAGGGTGAATGTGTTTTAAGAAATCGAAAATACTTTGACTCATACTATTGAAGAGAAAAAAGGACTCTGATGCAACAAATAATTGCCCGTGTGAGCTTGATTTCTCTCACTATAAATGACCATGAAACCAATAACTTACATCAATACCATGAAATATTGACTCAATTAAGCTAACTAGCTTTATTAGGAATTGTGCACTTTTTTCCACGTGGTTAACATACTATACATTGTTTTGAAACTGAGAGCAAGTCCTTTGAAAATTCCGTGATGGTATGAACAGAACTTACTAGTGATCCTTGGGGCTGCACTTGCATTTCCTTGAGGAACAGGGGGTCCCCTGTTCTCCTTATATCCCAGGTTATAAGTAGGTCCCATTGCACAGATGTCTGCGACTCTCTGAGAAACAAAGTGTTCAAATGATTGGAAATCACCGAGGGGTCTCATTTCATAGGCAAGTTAATCCAACTTCATGATATCTTCAAGGCTGCCATAGCCTGTGTCAATTGTGACCATGGAAAAAGGAATCTCCTCCAGGTCACCGAGGTAGTAACAGTCTGGAGGCATGAAAGTGTAGTCCACCTGCAAGGCTCCCTGAGCATCCTGAGTCATCATCAGCAGAGTCTGGACCAAAAGAGTTTCTTGTGCCGCATGTGCATGTCTCTTGCCCCCAAAACGCAGGCTATAGGACAGACAGCCAGGCATCTGAATGCCCTTGCTGTGGTGTGGCTCCTTCCTGTGAATTACCATCTCAGAGGAGATGTAGCACTATGAGGGATGCCCTTGATTACCCTGCACAGGAGCCAGCACTGCCCAGAGTGCAAATAGCAAGAGGGGTGCCCTCAGGGTGACCTGGCCCTCTGCCAGCCTCATGCCCCTGCTCAGGGACATCTGCCAGTGAGAATGGATAAATGGAGGATCCTCAGCAAAGCCAGGTATACACCATCAGAGAGAACAGAGGGCTGTGCCAGGTGGCCAGCACCCTGCACGTGGGGGCCACCTGTGGGGTTAGGCAACAGTCCCAGGGTGTGGCATTGGGGTACCCTGCACATCAGTTAAGCTGGGGTGGATGTGGGAGGGTCAGGTGGGCCATGGTCAAGAGTGATCACATGGACGTGGGTAGGGATTTGGACCCAGAGGCATGGCTCTAGTCAACACCTTCAATCTTTCCTCCAGCTACTTGCATTTGGGCTATGCAGTTATAACACCCTGAACTTCTCTACCAATTCCATGTCCTGTGGTACTGCTGGGTCACTTTCTTTGGATGACTACTTTTCCTCATTACAGAGACCACTGCTTTTGCTTCCTTGTGATGTGGAGGTAAACATTGTCAATTTTACCTTTATGGGTGATGCAAAAAATCGCTTTGTAGTTTTGTGTGTCTTATTCTCCTTGGCTATTAATTTGCAATCCATTTGATCCTTTTGGTTTTTGCTTTGAAGGTTCCTCTGAGTTCACTGAGGAAAACATTTGTCAGTATTCTGAGTGATGATTGGTGAACTACAAGGTTGTATTTTAGTATTTTCTTATGCCAGCTGGGAGAACAGAAAGTACTGCTGACCTTGTGTGAGCCCCAGGGGTTTTCTCCTCTAATCCCTTATGGTGGTTCTTTCCTGGCCTCTGGCAGTCTCCTCCCATGTAGTTTGGTTCCCTCTTCAGCTGGAGATGGAGGGGAGTTTAGGTTACTTTGGCAGCTTGCACCATGGAGTCTGCCCATGATCAAAAGATGGTTTTGACCATGGCACTCCCTTGCTTGATTAAGTACCCTCTACTGCTTTAAAATGCCCTGGGTCAGGGAGAAACGTCAGAGTTGGCATTTGGACAAGAGTTTGCCTTTCCCCAGTGGCTGGCCTTCTGAATATAGCTCAAATTCCTTTGACACCCAAACTTAAACTTTGAACATTGACCTTTCCAGCAACAGGCAGCTGAATTTGGGTTTTGATAACAATGAAATGGAGAGTGAAATGGCAGTTTCCAGGGCCTGGCAGGGAGGGTCAATGTGGAATAGATCTCAAGGGCTATGATTTTGTGTTATGCAAGATGACAAGTTTTAAAGGGGTCTCCACATCATTACCCCTGTAATTAACATTACTGTAATGTATGGTTAAAATTTTGTGAAGAGTGTGGGTCTCATGTTCAGTGAGATCTTACACAATATAAAAGTGGAAGACACGAGTTTTGCTTCTCACACAACAGTGTGCTGAACTGCATGGACACACTCTCTACTGATAATTTGAAAACAATTTTAAAAAAACTTACACGTTTTGGAAACTAACCCTGAGGATATGTCATTTACAGATATCTTCTTCCATTCCATAGGTTGTTTTTTTGTTTTGTTGATTGTTTCCTTCACTCTGCAGAAGCTTGCTATTTTGAGGTAGTCTCTCTCTATATATAATTTTCTTGTATTATATTAATGTAAATTCAATCTGTTAACATACAGTGTAGTACTGATTTTAGGGGTAGAATTTAGAGAACCATCGCATACATATAAAACCCAGTTCTCATTTCAACCAGTCCCCTCCTTAATGCCCACATACCATTTAGCCCACCTCCCCCACTTCCCCTCAGTTTGTTCTCTGTATTTAAAATTTTTTTTTCAACGTTTTTTATTTATTTTTGGGACAGAGAGAGACAGAGCACGAATGGGGGAGGGGCAGAGAGAGAGGGAGACACAGAATCGGAAACAGGCTCCAGGCTCCGAGCCATCCGCCCAGAGCCCGACGCGGGGCTCGAACTCACGGACCGCGAGATTGTGACCTGGCTGAAGTCGGACGCTCAACCGACTGCGCCACCCAGGCGCCCCTGCTCTCTGTATTTAAGAGTGTCTTCTGGTTTCCTTCCTCTCTGTTTTGATTTATTTTTCCTTTCTGTATGTTGTGTTTCTTATATTCCACTAATGTGTGAAATCATAGGATATTTGACTTTTTGTGACTGACTTGTTCCACTTAGCATAATACACTGTAATTCCATCCACATTATTGTAATTGGCAAGATGTCATTCTTTTTGATGGCTAAGTAATATTGCATTGTATATATTTACCACCTCTTCTTTATGCATTCATGTGTTGATGAATATTTGGGCTGTTCCACAATTTGTTTTTTGTTGATAAGGCTGCCATACAGATTGGGATGCACGTGCCCTTTCGAATCAGCCTTTTGGTGTCCTTTGGATATCTTTGGTATCCTTGGATAAATGCAATTGCTTGATCACAGGATAGTTCCATTTTTCATTTTTTGAGGAATCTCGACACTGTTTTCCAGAGTGGCTGCGCCAGTTTGCATTACCATCAACAGTGCGAAAGGGTTTCGCTTTCTCTGCATCCTTGCTGACATTTTGTGTTTTCTGAATTGTTAATTTTAGTCATTGTGACAGGTGTGAGTTGGTATCTCATTGTGGTTTTGATTTATATTTCACTGATGAAGAGTGTTGTTGAGCATCTTTATTCATGTCTTTTTGCCATCTGGATGTCTTCTTTGGAAAACTATGTATTCATGTCTTCTGCCCATTTCTTCACTGGATTATTTGTTTTTTGAGTGTTGAGTTTGGTAAGTTCTTTATAGATTTTGGATACTAACCCATTGTCTGAGATGTCATACAAATATCTCCCCCCATTTTGTCAGTTGCCTTTTAGTTTTGTTGATTTGTTCTTTGCTGTGCAGAAGCTTTTTATCTAGATGAGATCCCAATAGTTTATTTTTGCTATTGTCTCCCTTGCCTCTGGGGACATGTCTAGTAAGAAATTGTTCTGGCCAAGGTCAAAGAGGTTGGTGCCTGTGTTCTCCTCTAGGATTTTGATGGTTTCCTGTCTCACATTTAGGTCTTTCATTCAATTTGTATTTATTTTTGTGTGTACTGTAAGAAAGTGGTCCAGGTTCATTACAAGTTCACAATGCTGTCCATTTTTCCCAACACCAGTTGTTGAAGGGAATTTTCCATTTGATAGTCTTTCCTGCTCTGTCAAAGATTAGTTAATCATATAGTGATGTGTCCATTTCAGGGTTTTCTAATCTTTTCCGTTAATCTATGTTTTTTTTTTCTTTTGCCAGTATCATGCTGTCTTGATGACTACAGCATTGTAATATAGCTTGATATCCAGAATTGTGATGCCTCCAAGTTTTTTTTCTTTTTCAAGATCTTTGGTTATTTGGGGTCTTTTGTGGTTCCATGATAATTTTAGAGTTATTTGTTCTAGCTCTGGGAAAATGCTCGTATTATTTGACAGGAAATTGAATTATTTGCATTGAATGTCTAGATTGCTTTGGATAGTATTGTCATTTAACAATGATTTTTCTTTTAATCCATGTGCATGGAATATTTTTCCATTTCTTTGTGTTTTCTTCAATTTCTTCCATAAATGTCCCAGACTTTTCAGAGTACAGATCTTTTACCTCTTTACTTAGGTTTATTTCTAGTATATTATGGTTTTTGGTGTAATTTTAATTGGGATTGATTCCTTGATTTCTCTTTCTCCTGGTTCATTATTGGTGTATGGAAATGTAACACATTTCTATATGTTGATTTTGTATGCTACAAATTTACAGGTTTATTGTACCAGTTCTAGTGGGTTTTTTTTTGGTGGAGTCTTTCAGGTTTTCTATATATGGTATAAAATTCAACTCCAGAACTGAATAATCCTATTAAAAAATGGCCAGAAGACATGAATAAGCATTTTTCCAAATGCGACCTACAGATTGTCAATAAACACATGAAAAGATGGTCAACATCACTCCTCATCAGGGAAATATAAATCCAAACTACAGTGAAATATCAACTCACACTGGTCAGAAAGGCTGAACTCAACAACACAAGAAACAACAGGTGTTGGTGAGGATGCAGAGAAAGAGGATCCTTTTCGAGGTGCTGGTGGGAATGCACACTGGCACAGCCACTATGGAAAACAGCATGGAGGTTCCTTAGAAAGCTAAAAATATAACTACGTTACGATAGAACAAATGCACTACTACGTATTTACCCAAAGGATACAAAAATACTAATTTAAGGGAATTGTACCTCTATGTTTATAGCAGCTATGTCACAAACAGCCCAGCTATGGAAACAATCCAGCCGAAGTATGCATTGATTGATGAATAGGTATAGAATACGTGGTATATCTACATAACCCCGTCCACGCACACTGGAATATTTCTCAGCCGTAAAAGGAATGACATTAGCTATTGTTAAGGACAGGGATGGGCCTAGAGAGTATTATATTTACTGAAATAATTCAGAGAAAGACAAATACATGATTTCATCCATATGTAGAATTTAAGAAACAACAAATGGGCAAAGGGACAAATAAGAGAGAAGAGGCAAACCAAGAAATAGGCGATTTTTTCAATGTTCACTTATTTATTTGGAGAGAGAATGGGAGGTGGGGCAGAGACAGATGGGAAGAGAATCCCAAGGAAACATCATGCTGTCAGTGCAGAAACCAAAGTGGGGCTCGATCTCAGGAATGATGAGATCAAGACAAGAGCCCAGATCAAGAGTCGTGGGCCTAACCCATGGAACCACGTAAGCCCCACGAAACAGATACTTAACTATAGGGGAAAAACTGCTGGTTACCCTCGGGAGGGTGTGTGGAGGGATGGGGAGGTAGTGATGGGGGTTAAGGGGAGCACTGATAATGAACACTGGGTGCTGTGTTGCAATGTTGAATCACTATATTTTACACCTGAAAGTAATAGTACATTGCATGTTAACTAACTGGAATTTGAAGAAAAACTCAAATAATGTATTTATAGTGCCTGTAAATGGCCATGTTGGCATACAGCCCATGAAGAAGCATTTATTGCAGAAAATATACTACCAGAAAGAATACCTAGAATATTTGAACTAAGGTATGTTCTTTTCCTTTCCCACCCCAGATCAGCAAGAAGAAACTCCAGTGCAAGTAACTGTGACTATAGGCATGTGCCACTGAGCCTGGCTGCAACCTCCCCTCCAGACTGTTGTAGCCAATACGCACGGTTCCTGGTGACCACCTCCTGTTCAGAGGACTCTTTCCCAGAGGGACAGGATGTCAGTGACCCTAAGCTGTTTGCTGTTGAGGCCAAGCCCCAGCAGGTGCCACTGAGATGTGCGACTCACTCATTGTTGGCAGCCCCACTCCCAGGAAGGAAGCTCTGCCCTGGGCACAGTCCACTAGGGATGCTGCGAACCTGATCACCCCAGACCTGACTTGTATGGCAGGAGTCTCATGCCACCAGGACAAGCAAGCCACAAGGCAGGGAAGCTGCCAGCCACCCCTAAACAGAGCCCTCAGTTTCCAAACTGTTTGGAATCCTGTTTGTCCCCGACATGCCTGCAGCTGCAGACCTTTGCCCAGAGTATTGCCCAGGGTAAGGGGGAGATGGAGCAATCCTCTAAATCAAAGAGCAAATCTGTTCCTATAGAACTGACTTCATTTCCAGCTAAGTGTGAGGAAGAAGGTCTGGGCCTCATGTTGTGGGAGAGTCAGGTGCAGGAGACAGATGGTTTCAGTGGGTGATTCCTAACCTACTCCCCCTCACCTGCAGGAGAGAGCCAGAGCCATGGACAGTGAAGGGAACAGCTCCTGTCAGAACACATATCAGACTCTGGCCTCAACAACTCTCCATTCAGAGGAGTCCGAGGTTGTAGGGTTCAGTCTGTGGAGACTCCATACATCAGAGGGTGTTTGAACATAGGAGTGCTCTCAACTGAAGTAGAGTATCTCATCATGTGGTTTGGGAAAGAAAGAGATAAGGAATGCCCAACCAAACCACTGTCACCATGGTCTGGCTGTGTGAATGTCCCAGGTCACACCACCTCTGTAATTATGGGACTACCGCCCTTCCCTCCACGTCATGTCTTTGAGTTTCACCTGGTTTCAGGTGTGCATCAGTAGTGTCACAGTTCTCTGGCAAAGCATCCCATTGATGGAAGTTTCGTAGTTGGTTTATTCCTTTATATTTAGAAAGACTTTTGCCTTATTCTGAGCTTCTAACACTAAGAAAGATGCTATAAATATTTACACACCATTTATTTTCTGAGCATGGGATTTCATTTTTCAGGGACAAATACTCGGGAGTGGTATTTCCAGGTTCCTTTTTATGTCATCCATGTATAATTTCATAAGCGACAGCCAACGGTTTTCCAGAGCTGGTGTTTGTTTGTCAATCCTTCCTGCATTGTTTGAGGCCCCACGTATGCTGGATTCTCACCTGGATGTTGTTGTCAGAGTTGTTCATACCTGAGCCATTGGGTTGTGTGTATAGGGCATCTGTTGCATTCTTGATTTGAATTTCCCTGACAGTCGATGGTGTGAAGAGTCTTCTCCAGTCAGTAACTAATGTGTCTATAACCTCAAGGATAGGATGTCTATTACACAAGGCTGTGCTTCTTTTATGGAGGTTTGTTTCCTTTCTTCCTATTGACTGTTGAGGGTTCTTAGCATATTCAAGATGCAGGTCCCTTGGTGGTTATGCAATTTGTGAATGTTGTCTCTTACTTTGTAAATTATCTTACTATGGGTATTCATGTGGGCAGATAAGCGTATTTGATTTTCACAAAGTCTATTTATACCATTTCTTTTTATGGGTCTTGTGTTCTTAGCCATAGTTTTCATTTTCTTGATGATTGATTGCTTATTACTAACATTTGTTTAAAATGTTTATTCTTGATAGAGAGAGAGAGAAACAGAACGTGAGCAGGGAAAAGCAGAGAGAGAGGGAGACACAGAATCTGAAGCAGGCTCCAGGTTCTGAGCTGTCAGCATAGGACCTGACAATGGGGCTCAAACCCTCAAATTGTGACACTGAGACGTGAGCTGAAGTGAGACACTTAACCGACTCAACCGTCCTGGCACCCCACTGATTTCTTGACTTACAATGTAACTAAAAGTCTTGTTTTTTTCTGGTTTCTCTCAATGTTGACGTGTTCCCTATTTGGTCTCTGGTGACTTAGAGTTTTGTCATTTGTTTTTAAATTTATAGACTCTAGCAAATCATTTTAGTGGCATGGTTTTTCCTAATATATGGAAATTAAGTGGAAATATATGAAATTGAAGTTCAAATTTCACAAGAGTTGCCATTCTGTGTCTCTTTGGCCAGACTGCTCATCAGATTTGATAGATATGCTCCTGGGGTCCAAAAACACGTTTACCTTTTCAGGTGGCGGGCTTTCTATATGTCTCAGGAGCCGTTGAGCTCTGTGCACACAACCGAGTTCTTGACAAAATTTTTCCTTCGCAATTCTATGTGAAACCCTCAAAATCCATTTTTTGCATTGCCAATTTTAGACACTTCATGAATAGATCACATTGAAACTCTTGTATCATTTCCTAAAATTATTTTACCCCTGCGTGTGTGGGACTGTAATTTTTCTTCTTCCAAGGGGAGCTCATATCTGCATTTGTGGAATTCTTCCAGGCGTCTCATCTCTTAATACTTTTCCAACGTGCTGTGCAATTTTTGACAAAATGAATACTTAGGTTTATTTGTACTCTACCACATTGGGTGATAGGAGCCGCGAGAGAGGCTGCATCATATGGGGTTTTTTTTGTCCCTTTGTATGTTACCTGTCATATTGAAAGTTTATAGAACATATAGCCCCTCACTTTCATGAACCACTAACAGGTGACATGGTTCTCTTCAAGAGATAGGAAAGGAAGACAAGGGAGCTGAGACAGCAAGTCGGGGAAGGAAACCAAGAGCTTCTCAGGAAGCGTCAACTGTCCACACTTTCCAGTTCTGCAGATGTGGGTCCCTGCTGAGGCCCAACCTGGGTTCTTGTGCAGGTGTCTGGACAAGCTGCCCATGATGTGTGGGCACAGTGGAGTTGGGAAGGGCAGCTGTGGTTTGAATTCCAGCCCACTTGGCACTGCTGTGAAAATTCATGAGTATGTTAATTTATGTCCACCATCAGTTAGGGATATAATGAGTAAATGCAAGACGTTAGACTCACTACCTTAGACTCACTACCTTATTATCATTCCATGTTCGTGATAATTTGTGACAACAATTCTCCCTTCCTTTTTTCCACTTTTTAAATTTTTTAAGTTTGTGTTTAAATATTTGTTAGTTAACATATTGTGTAATATTAATTTCAGTAGTAGAATTTATTGGTTCATCACTTACATTAACACCCAGTACTCATCACAACACGTGGCCTCCTTAATCCCCAACACCCATTATCCCATCCCCCACACACCTGCCCTCCAGCAACCCTCGGTTTGGTCTCTAACCTTAGAGTTGATTTGTATGATTTCTTGCTCTTTTTCCCCTTCCCCTAGATCTAAATTCCCCATATGAGGAAATCATATGGTGTTTGTCATCTTTGACTGACTTACTTTGCTTAGCATGTTACTCTCTAGCTGCATCAACATCTTTGCAAATGGCAAGATTTCATTCTTTTTTATGACTGAGTAATATGCCATTCTATACATATACCAGATTAATCACATGGTGGACTTTTGGTCTCTTTCCTCAGTTTGACTGTCATAGTTAATGCTGCTGTAAACATTGGGGGGGCATGTACTTCCTCAAATCAGAAGTTTTGTATGCTTTGGATGAATTCCTAGTAGAGCAATTGCTGGAGTGTAAGGTTGTTTAATTTTTAGTTTTTTTTGTTTTTTTTTTTTTTTCAACGTTTTTTATTTATTTTTGGGACAGAGAGAGACAGAGCATGAACGGGGGAGGGGCAGAGAGAGAGGGAGACATAGAATCGGAAACAGGCTCCAGGCTCCGAGCCATCAGCCCAGAGCCTGACGCGGGGCTCGAACTCTCAGACCGCGAGATCGTGACCTGGCTGAAGTCGGACGCTTAACCGACTGCGCCACCCAGGCGCCCCTAATTTTTAGTTTTTAAACTGTTTTCTGGAATGGTCTGGGCACTTTGCATTCCCACCAAGAGCATAAAAGGGTTCCCTTCTCTCCTCATCCTCATCAATATCTGTTGTTTCCTGAGTGTTAATTGTAGCCATTCTGACAGGTGTGTGGTCATCTCTCATTGTAGTTTTGATTTGTAATTCCCTGATGATGAGTGATGTTGAGCATGTGTTCGTGTGTCCGTTAGCCATCTGAATGCTTTATTTGGAAAAGTATCTCCTCATGTCTTCTGCCCATTTCTCCACTGGATTCTTTGTATTTTGGGTGTTGAGTTTGAGGGTTTTTTTATAGATTTTGGATAGTCGGCCTTTATCAGATATGTGGCTTGCAAACACCTTTTTAATTTCTGTAGAATGCCTTTTAGATTAGTTGATTGTTTCTTTAGCTGTGCAGAAGGTTTTTATTTTGATGAGGTCCCAGTAGTTCAAGTTTGCTGTTGTTTCCCTTGCCTCTCAAGACATGTCTAGTAAGAAGTTGCTATGTCTGAAGTCCAGGAGGTTGCTGCCTGTTCTCCTCTAGGATTTGATGGTCTCCTGTCTCACATTTAGGTCTTCCACCCATTTGGATTTATTTTTGTGTATGGAGTAAGAAAGTGGTTCAGTTTCATTCTTCTGCATGTTCTGGTCCAGTTTTCCCAACACCCTTTGTTGACAAGGCTGTCTTTTTTTCCCATTACATAGTCTTTCCTACTTCATCCAAGATGAGGTGGCCATACATTTGTGAGTCCATATCTGGGTTTACTCTTCTGTTCTCTTGATCTGTGTGTCTCTTTTGTGCTTGTAGCTTACTGTCTTGATAAGTACAGCTTTGTAATATAGCATGAAATCCATAATCATGAAGTCTCCCGTTTCTTTGTGTAGCAGAGACATTTCAACACTACTTGCTCCTTAAATCCATGAACATGAAGGTGTTTCCATTTCTTTGTGTCATCCTCAGTTTCTTTCACCGTTTTTAGGGTCTTCAGAGTATAGATATTTTAACTCTTTAGGTATCCTATTATATTTGGTGCAATGGTAAACGGGATGGATAGTTTTTTTTATTATTCTTTCTGTTTCTTCATTATTGCTGTGTAGAAATGCAGCAGATTTAAGTATGTTGATATTGTATCTTGCGACTTTGCTGAATTTGTGTATCAGTTCTTGCAATATTTTGGTGGAGTCTTGAGTTTTTTATATAGTGTGTCATGTCATCTGTGAAGAGGGAATGTTTGACTTCTTTTCCAACTTGAATGTGTTTAATTTTTGTTGTCTGTTTTTGAGGATAAGACTTCCACTGCTGTGTTAAGTAGAATGATGGGAGTGGACATCCATCTTGTGTTCCTGACAGTAGAGGAAAAGGTTTTGTTTTGTTTTGTTTTTTTCCCCGCTGAGGATATTAGCTGTGAGGTTTTCATGTACGGACTTTATGATGTTGAGGTGTGTTTCCTCTACCCCTTGTTGAGGAACCTTGTTGAGGTTTTATCAAGAAAGGATGCTGTACTATGTCAATTTTTTTTGCATCTATTGAGAGGGTCATATCATTCGTATCCTTTCTCTGATTGATGGTATGTATTACATTGATTTATTTGTGACTATTGAACCACCCTTACAGCCAAGGAGTAAATCCCACCTGGTCACGTTAAAGGATCCTTTTAATGTCTTGTTGGATTCAATTTGCAAGTATTTTCTTTCTTTTTTTGGTAACGTTTATTTATTTTTGAGACAGAGAGAGACAGAGCATGAATGGGGGAGGGTCAGAGAGAGGGAGACACAGAATCTGAAACAGGCTCCAGGCTCTGAGCTGTCAGCACAGAGCCTGACACGGGGCTCGAACTTACGAACCGCAAGATTACGACCTGAGCCAAAGTTGGACGCTTAACCGACTGAGCCACCCAGGCGCCCCTGCAAGTATTTTCTTGACAACTGTTGTATTCTTGCTCATTAGGGCTAGTGGCATGTAAGTCTCATTTTTAGTGGGGTTTAATCTGGTTTGGAACCGTGATCATCCTGATCTTATAGAATGAATTTGGAAGTTTTCTTTCCATTTCTATTATTTGGAACAGTTTGTGAAGACAGGAATATTCTATTCTACTTAAATAGAATATTTTACACTCTTCTTAAATATCTGGTAGAATTCACCTGTGAACCTATCTGGCCCTGGATTTTTGTGTGTCAGTAGATTTTTGATTAATGATTCAATTTCTTTGCTCATTATCAGTCTGTTCACGTTTTCTCTTTCTTCCTTTTTCAGTTTATGTAGTTTACATTATTCTGGGAATTTATCCATTTCTTCCAGATTGCCCAATTTGTTGGCATATAAATCTCCAAACTATTTTCTCATAGTTGTATTTCTGTGGTGTCAGTCGCGATGTCTCCTCTCAAATTCTGATTATATTTACTTTCGTCCCTTCTCTTTTGTTTTTGCCAAGTCTGCCCATGGGTTTATCATTTTTATTTATTCTTACAAAAACCAACTTATAGTTTCATTCATCTGTTCTACTGTTTTTCTTTGTTTCTATATCATTTATTTCTGCTCTAATCTTTTTTGTTTACCTGTTCCTGCTGGCTTTAGGGTTCATTTGTTGTTCTTTTTCTAGCTCCTTTAGTTGTAAAGTGGTTGTGTGTTTGAGACCTTTCTTCTTTCTAGAGTTTGGCCTGTACTGCTATGTATTTCACTCTTCCATCAACTTTGCTGCATCCAGATGGTTTGGAACTGGCATGTTTTCATTTTCATTTGCTTCCATGTATTTTTTATTGCTTCTGTAATTTCCTGAAAATCTCATTCTGCTTTTACTAAAATGTTCTTTAACCTAATGTATTGGCGGTGTTGCTCAAATTTTTCTTGTGGCCGACTTCAAGTTTCATAGTGTTGTGGTTTGAAAATACTCATGGAATGATCTCAATCTTTTTGTACTTGTAGAGGGCTGATTTGTGACATGGTATGTGATCTGTTCTGGAGAATGTTCCATGCACACTCAGAAAGAATGTGTATTCTGGTGCTTTAGGATGGAATATTGTGAATATATCTGTTAAGTCCATTCAGTCCATGTGTCTTTCAAAGCCATTGTTTCCTTATTGATTTTCAGCTTAGATTGTCTTTCCATTGTTGTAAGTGGAGTGTTAATGTTCTCTATTAATACTATTGTCTATTATCAATGAGTTTCTTTATGTTTCTTATTGAGATATATTTCAGTGCTTACATTTTTGGGGTATAAATATTTAAAGCTTCAGATCTTCCTGTTGGATAGACCCCTTTGTGATGATATACTGCCTTCCTGATCTCTTGTAACAAACTTTGGTTTGAAAACTAGTGTGATATGAGTGTGGCACTACAACTTTCTTTTGACGTCCGTTAGCATGATAAATTGTTCACCCTCCCCTCACTTTCAATCTACAGGTGTTTTAGGTTAAAAATGAGTCAATCGTGTGCAGTGTGTAGAAGGATCTTGTATTTGTTTTTATCCATTCCGGTATCCTATGTCTTTTGATTGGAGCATTTTGTCCATTTACATTCACAGTAATTATTGATGGATATAAACTTAGTGCTATAGTGTTACCTCCAAAGTCATTGTTTCTGGAGATTTTCTCTGTTTATTTCTAGTCTTTGTTACTTTTAGTCTTCCTTTCCCACTCAAAGAGTCCCCATTAATTTCTCGTAGGGCTGATTTAGAGGCCATGAACTCCTTTGGTTTTTGTTTGTCTGGGAAATTCTATCTATCCTTGTATCTGAATGGCTGCCTTACTGGAGAAAGTATTCTTAGCTGCATAATTTTCAATTGCGCATGTTGAGGATATGATGCCACTCCCTACTTGCATGAAGGTTTCTGTAGAGACACATGCCATAGTTTTTTTTTTTTTTTAATCTTCCCTTGTTAGTTAGCAACTTCTTTCATGTTGATGCTTTTATGTTTTTTCTTTATCTGGATACTTTGCAATTTTCCTGTGATATGTCTCAGTGTTGGCCTGCTTTTTTCTTTTTATTTTAATGGGTGTTCTCTCTGCCTCCTAGATGTGGATGTCTGTTTCCTTCCCCAGCTTGTGGAAATTTTCACTATATTCACTCAGCTAAAATGTATCCCCCTTTTTCTCCCTCTTATTCTTTTGGGACTCCTTTCAAAAGAATGTTATTACAGTTTATGGAGTTGCTGATTTCCCTAAGTGTATGTTTGTGATGCAATATTTTAATTTTCCTCTTCTTTCCAGCTTCATTTCCCCATTTACCTCATTTTTACTTCCCATGTATTTGTTTGAACTGGAATATTGGTCTCCTCCGGCCCTTTTTCTGAGAGTTACATCATCAGCTTTCCACGTTCTGAGACTAGACACTAGTCAGAATCAGACAAGAATTACATCACTGGTTTTCCCGGGTATTCAGCTTGTGACAGTAGATCATGGGACTTCTCAACATATTTAGTTATGGAAACCAATGACCTTTGGGTTCTGTTGCTCAGGGGAATCTTGACTAATACATGGAGATTGTTTGTCTCTCCTTTAGAGTAATTGAATAAAGCTGTAGCTCATTTAAAGTCCTGAGTAGCAAAGGGCTATGAATAAAGTGTCACATTGTTTGACTGGGACAAGGTCTGGGTGTGGATAATGAGGAGCTGTGGGATCCTGTGGTCCTGGCTGCACAGGGAGCGCATCTGGGACTCCTGTAAATGTTCAGCTGTTGTGCCTCAGGAAATCTGTAATTCACTCATGTTGAGGGACCAGAGTAAGCAAGTGCAAACAACTGTGTCTTGTGCATGTTAGTCTAGTTTCCCTATGACAACCCACTTGCTAATTCAGAGAGTTAATAGGTAAACACAGAATCATATAACCAGGGAGGCTCCCTGGGGAAACTGCTGTGTGGAGAGGAAGCCCCAGACCCTGACAGGAAACCTGCCTGTAACCTCCATCTGCACCTGCGCCTGGGAACACAAAGGAGAATGTGCATAGTGTGCGCCCCCTGGTGGTGCTGATCCCCTACTGCAGGGAGGTTTGTGTCTGGGCTCCCAGTGATGTCCCCTCACTGTGTCTTTCGCACAGTAATATGTGGCCGTGTCCTCGGTCTTGAGGTTGTTCATCTGCAGATACAGCGTGTTCTTGGCGTTGTCTCTGGAGATGGTGAATCGGCCCTTCACGGAGTCTGCGTAGCCTGTGCTACTTCCATCATATGTAATATATGCGACCCACTGAAGCCCCTTCCCTGGAGCCTGGCGGATCCAGTACATCCAATAGCTACTGAAGGTGAATCCAGAGGCTGCACAGGTGAGTCTCAGGGACCCCCCAGGCTTCACCAGGTCTCCCCCAGACTCCACCAGCTGCACGTCACACTGGACACCTGCAGACACAAGACATCTTGGTCAGGAAACTGTCACACATTCACTGTTTCACTCATATCCATTCACAAACTCAGTGTCCCTCGTTCACCATGAATTACCTTTTAAAAGAGCAACCAGGAAAACCCAGCCCAGCACAAACTCCATGGTGAGGTGTGGGTGTTCTGTGCTGATCACAGAATGGGAACACCTGGGACTCCTGGGGCTGGGGCTCGTCTCCCAGCTGCAAGGTCGGGCTGGGTTGCTTTTATCAGCACCGAGAGGGCCCCATTTGCATGTCCTCTGACATATATATCAAGCTCCAGACTTAGATTTGATTGTGTAAAAGTGAATGACAGGGTTAGGGACGCACTTCTATATTAGTTTGTGTGGATGGCGGTGTGACAATATGAAGAATTCTTTTTTTTTTTCAGTTTTGGATTTTTACCTTTATTAATGGAGGCTTCGGCATAATCTTTAAGAAACATTTACCTCAACAGCACGATCACGCATCATTTTCTTTTAAAATACTTTAATTTTTTTATTATTAATTAGTATTTATTTTTAGTTTTAAAAATTAACATCCAAATTAGTTAGCATATAGCGCAACAATGATTTCAGGAGTAGATTCCTTAGTGCCCCTTACCAGTTTAGCCCATCCCCCCTCCCACAACCCCTCCAGTAGCCCTCTGTTTGTTCTCCATATTTTTGAGTCTCTTATGCTCTGCCCCCTCCATGTTTTCATATTATTTTTGTTTCCCTTCCCTTATGTTCATCTGTTTTGTCTCTTATAGTCCTCATATGAGTGAGGTCATATGATTTTTGTCTTTCTCTGACTGACTCATTTCACTTAGCATAATACCCTCTAGTTCCATCCACATAGTTGCAAATGGCAAGATTTCACTCTTTTTGATTGCCGTAATACTCCATTGTATATATTTACCACTTCTTCTTTATCCATTCATCCATCAATGGACATTTGGCTCTTTCCATACTTTGGCTATTGTTGATAGTGCTGCTATAAACATGGGGGTGCATGTGTCCCTTTGAAACAGAACACCTGTGTCCCATAGATAAATGCCTATTAGTGCAATTGCTGGGTCGTAGGGGAGTTCTATTTTTAGTTTTTTGAGGAATCTCCATACAGTTTCCCAGAGTGGCTGCACCTGCTTGTGTTGCCCTCCAAAATGCAAAAGAGATCCTCTCTCTGCATCCTTGCCAACATCTGTTGTTGACTGAGTTGTTAATGTTAGCCATTCTGACAGGTGTCAGGTGGTATCTCATTAGGGTTTTGATTGGCATTTCCGTGTTGATGAGTGATGTGGAGCATTTTTTCATGTGTCGGTTGGCCATCAGGATGTCTTCTTTGGAGAAGTGTCTTTTCATGTCTTTTGCCCATTTCATCACTGGATTGTGTTTTGGGTGTTGAGTTTGATAAATTCTTTATAGATTTTGGATACTAACTCTTTATCTGAGATATCATTTTCAAATATCTTCTCCCATTCTGTCAGTTGAATTTTAGTTTTGCTGATTGTTGCCTTCACTATGCAGAAACTTTTGATTTTGATGAGGTCCCAGTAGTTCATTTTTGCTTTTTTTCCCCTTGCCTCCGGGGACGTGTTGAGTAGGACGTTGGTGTGGCCAAGATCAAAGATGTTTTTGCCTGCTTTCTGCTCGAGGATTTTGATGGCTTCCTGACTTACATTGAGGTCTTTCATCCATGTTGAGTTTATATTTGTGCATGGTGTAAGAAAGTGGTCCTGGTTCATTCTTCTGCATGTCGCTGTCCAGTTTTCCCAGCACCACTTGCTGAAGACACTGTCTTTATTCCATTGGATAATCTTTCCTGCTTTGTCAAAGATTAGTTGGCCATTTATGGGTCCATTTCTGAATTTTGTATTCTGTTCCATTGATCTGAGTGTCTGTTCTTGTTTTTTTTTTAATATTTTTTGGCTTTTATTTATTACTTTTCAGAGACAGAGACAGAGCATGAGCGGGGGAGTGTCAGAGAGAGAGGAAGACACAGAATTCAAGCAGGCTTCAGGCTCTGAGCTGTCAGCACACAGCCTGATGTGGGACTCTAACTCACGAACTGCCAGATCGTGACCTGAGTCAAAGTCGGATGCTTAACAGACTGGTCCACTCAGTTGCCCCTGAGTGTCTGTTCTTGTGCCAGTATCATACTGTCTTGATGATTACAGCTTTGAAGTATAGCTTGAAGTCTGGGATTGTGATGCCTCCTGCTTTGGTTTTCTTTTTCAAGATTTCTTTGGCTATTCGGCGGCTTTTCTGGTTCCATACAAATTTTATGATTATTTTTTCTAGCTCTGTGAAGAATGCTGGTGTCACTTTGATCAGGATTGCATTGAATATGTAGATTACGTTGGGTACTATCAGCATTTTAACAATATTTGTTCTTCCTATTAAGGAGCATGGAATCTTTTTCCATATTTTGTCTTCTTCCATTTCTTTCGTAAGCTTTCTATAGTTTTCAGTGTAAAGATTTTTCACCTCTTTGGTGAGATTTATTCCTGGGTATTTTATGGTTTTTGGTGCTACTGTAAATGGGAAATATTCCTTGATTTCTCTTTCTGTTGCTTCATTGTTGGTGTATAGAAATGCAACCGATTTCTCTGCGTTGATTGTATATCCTGCCACTTTGCTGAATTCATGAATCAATTCTAGCAGTTTTTTGGTGGGGTCTTTTGGGTTTTCCATATAGAGTATCATGTCATCTGTGAAGAGTGAAAGTTTGACCGTCTCCTGGCTAATTTGGATGCCTTTTATTTCTTTGTGTTGTCTGAGTGCAGAGGCTAACACTTCCAATACTATGTTGAATAACAGTGGCGAGAGTGGACATCCCTGTCTTGTTCCTGACCTTAGGGAGAAAGCTCTTAGTTTTTCCCCATTGAGGATGGTATTAGCATTGGGTCGTTCATAGATGGCTTTTATGATCTCGAGGTATGGTCCTTCTATCCCTACTTTCTTGAAGGTTTTTATCAAGAAAGGATGTTGTATTTTGACAAATGCTTTCTCTGCATCTATGGAGAGGATCATATGGTTCCTGTCCTTGCTTTTATCGATGTGATGAATCACGTTAATTGTTTTACAGATATTGAGCCATCCCTGCATCCCAGGTATAAATCCCACTTGGTCGTGGTGAATAATTCTTTAATATATTATTGTTTCTGGTTGGATAATATCTTGTTGAGGATTTTTGAATCCATGTTCATCAGGGGAATTGGTGTAGAGTTCTCTTTTTAAGTGTTGTCTGTGTCTGTTTTTGGAATTGAGGTAATGTTGGCTTCATAGAAAGAGTTTGGTAGTTTTCTTTCCATTTCTATTTTTTGGAACAGTTTCAAGAGAATAGGTGTTAACTCTTCCTTAAATGTTTGGTAGAATTCCCCTGGAAAGCCATCTGGTCCTGGACTGTTGTCTTTTGGCAGATTTTTCGTTACTAATTCGATTTCCTTACTGGTTATGGGTTGGTTCAAATTTTCTATTTCTTCCTGTTTCAGTTTTGGTAGTGTATATGTTTCTAGGAATGTGTCCATTTCTTCCAGATTTCCCATTTTATTGGCATATAATTGCTCATAACATTCCCTTATTACTGTTTTTATTTCTGTTGTGTTGGTTGTGATCTCTCCTGTGTCATTCTTGATTTTATTTATTTGGGTCCTTTCCTTTTTCTTTTTGATCAAACTGGCTAGTGGTTTATCAATTTTGTTAATTCTTCCAAAGCACCAGCTTTTAGTTTCATTGATTTGTTCTGTGTTTTGGTTTCAATAGCACAAATTTCTGCTCTAATCTTTAGTATTTCCTGCCTTCTGCTGGTTTTGGGTTTTATTTGCTGTTCCTTTTCCAGCTCTTTAGTCCAGGTTGTGTATCTGAGATCTTTCTTCCTTCTTTAGGAAGGCCTGGATTGCTGTATACTTTCCTCTTATGACCGCCTTTGCTGCATCCTAGAGGTTTGCGATGTGGTGTTATCATTTTCATTGACTTCCATATACTTTTTAATTTCTTCTTTAACTGCTTGGTTAGCCCATTCATTGTTTAGTAGGTTCTTCAGTCTCTAATTATTTGTTACCTTTCTAAATTTTTTCTTGTGGTTGATTTTGAGTTCATGGCATTGTGGTCTGAAAATATGCATGGTATGATCTCGATCTTTTTGTACTTACTTAGGGCTGATTTTTGTCCCAGTATATGGTGTATTCTGGAGAAAGTTCCATGTGCACTGGAGAAGAGTGCATATTCTGTTGGTTTAGGATGAAAATGTTCTGAATACATTTGTTAAGTCCTTCTGGTCCAGTGTGTCATTCAAAGGCATTGTTTTCTTGTTGATTTTTTGATCAGGTGACCTGTTCATTGTTGTGAATGGGGTGTTGAAGTCTCCTACTATTATGGGATTCTTATCGATGAGTTTCTTTATGTTTGTGATTAATTGATTTCTATATTTGGGTGCTCTCACGATTGGCACATAAATGTTTACAATTGTTAGGTCTTCTTGGTGGATAGACCCTTTGATTATGAATGATATAATGCCATTCTGCATCTCTTGATGCAGTCTTTATTTTAAAGTCTAGATTGTCTGATAAGAATATGGCTACTCTGGCTTTCTTTTGTTGAACATTAGCATGATAGATGGTTCTCCATCCCCTTATTTTCAATCTGGAGGCGTCTTTAGGTCTAAAGTGGGTCTCTTGTAAAAAGTATATAAATGGATCTTGTTTTCTTCTCCATTCTGTTACCCTATGTCTTTTGATTGGGGCATTGAGTCCATTGACGTTTAGAGTGAGTACTGAAAGATATGAGTTTATTGCTATTATGATGCTTGTAGAGTCGGAGTTTATGGTGGTGTTCTTTGGTCTTTCTAATCTTTGTTGATTTTGGTATTTATTTATTTATACAGATATATTTTCATCTTTTCTCCCCTCAGAGATTCCCCCTTAAAATTTCTTGCAGGGCTGGTTTAGTGGTCACAAACTCATTTAATTTTTGTTTGTATGGGAATCTTTTTATCTCGCCTTCTATTTTGAATGACATCCTTGCTGGATACAGAATTCTTGGCTGCATATTTTTCTGATTTAGCACACTGAATACATCCCGCCACTCCTTTGTGGCCTGCCAACTTTCTGTGGATAGGTCTGCTAAACCTGATCTGTCTTCCCTTGTAAGTTATGGACTTTGTTTCCCTGTTGGTTTTATGATTCTCTCCTTGCCTGAGTACTTGGTCAGTTCGACTATGATGTGCCTTGTTGATGGTCGGTTTTGGTTGAGTCTAATGGGAGTCCTCAATGCTTCCTGGATTTTGATGTCTGTGTCTTTGCCCAGGTTAGGAAAGATTTCCGCTATGATTTGCTAACATAACCCTTCCGCCCCTCTTTCTCTCTTCCACTTCTGGGACCCCTATGATTCTCATGTTCTTCCTTTTTAATGAGTCAATGATTTCTGTAATTCTTAAATCTTGCTCTTTTGCCTTAATCTCCTCTTTTTTTCTGCTTTATTATTCTCTATAAGGTTGTCCTCTATAACACTGATTCTCTGTTCTGCCTCATCCATCCGTGCCACCGCTGCATCCATCTGTGATTGCAGCTCAGTTATAGCATTTTAAATTTCATCCTGGCTATTTTTTACTTCTTTTATCTCTGCAAAAGAATATTCGAATCTATTTTTGACTGCAGCTAGTGTTCTTATTATTGTGATTCTAAATTTGGGTTCAGAAATCTTGCTTGTATCTGTGTTGGTTAAATCCTGGCTGTCGTTTCTTCGTGGTCTTTCTTTTGGGGTGAATTCCTTCGTTTTGTCATTTTGAAGGGAGAAAAGGAATTAATGAGGTCGCAAAATTGAAATTAAAAGATATAATTACAGAAATGTTAAAATTAAAAATTAAACACAAACACACAAAGTGAATAGAATATGCTAGATCCTAGGTATGTTTTGTTCTGGGTGTTGAAAGTGGTTTGACAGATTAGAGAAAAAAATGGGAGGGGGAGAAAAAAAGGAAATAATTTGAGAATTTGAAAAAATGAATACACTAAAGTAGACTAAAATGAGAGGATGGGAGAAAAATAGAGTTTGAAAAAATATAGAGAAAAAGTAAAGACTATAGTAGAAAAAAATAAATAAAAATATTTTTAATAAAATTAAAAACAAATGTGATTTTTTTCTTTTTCTATATTCTAGAAAAAAGAGAGGAAACAAAAAAGAGAAAAAGGCTACAAAAAGGAAAAAAAGGAAATTGTTTGAAATTTCCAAAAGTGAATACACTGTAGTAGACTAAAATAAAATGATGGAAGTAAAATAGAATTTGAAAAAATTTACATAAAAGCAATAAATATAGAAAAAAATTAAAGAAAAATATTTTTAATAAAAATTGAAAGTAAAATTAAGTTTCTCTCATTCTGCATTCCAGAAAAAGTACAGAAACGAAGAAGAGAAAATAAAGAAAGAAAAAATAAAAAGGAAACTTTGGAAATTTGAAAACTGGAATACACTGAGGTAGAGTAAAATAAAATGATGGAAGTAAAATAGAATTTGAAAAAAAAATACAGAAATGTAAAAAATATAGTAATAAAAATTAAAGAAAAATATTTTTAATATAATTGATAATAAAAATAATTTTTTCTATTTCTGCACTGAAGAAAAAGAATAGAAGTGTAAGAGAGAAAAAGAAAAAAAAGAAAGAAAATTGACTAGATGAACTGGCTAACAGATTGAAGTAGAACTGAAATTAGTTCGTTATCCCCTAGATGTCAGTCTATTTAGCTCTTTATAGTCCATAAAGTAAGCGGCAGTGAGACTTGTGTTCCTGAAGAGCCCTGTTGGCCCAGTTGGGTGGGGCTCAGTGTAATGGCTCCGCTCTCCACTAGATGGCGCTTATTGGCTCCTGGGGTGGATTGTTGTGGTGCTTGTAGTTGCTAATGCACATGCGCGGGAGAGGCGAAAATGGCGCCACCCAGGGACCCAGTCTGTACTCCTGGATCAGCAATTGAGCACCCATCCTCTGTCTTCAGCCTTTGTCCACTCCCCGCTCCTTCACTCTCTGTGACCAGGCCCCAGGCCGCACCTCTCTCCCAAGTTTTGTCACAGACGCGTCTGTTTCCCCAGTCCCTTACGGCCAAAGGACCGCGGCTTTGACGTGTTCTGCCCCTCTGTGGGAGGGTCTCACCAAGAAATGTCTGAATGAGCAATGGCCGAATATCGGCTGTACCTAGGAACGCTTGCTGGATCCTGTTGTTGTCGGTGCCCCGAGACTTTGGCCAGGTGCCAGCCCGCCCCAGAAACAGTTCACGAGAGAGTGTAGCAGCAGCATTTTGTGGATTATGGAAAATCACAACACACATCTGGCACCAGGCATCACCCTAAACGACCTTGTTCCAGCAGCAGCGAATGTGGCTGTATTCCGGGGTCTGCTGGGACCAGATGGCTTTGGCAGTCTCCTCCAAATGTCCTTCCAGCAGTGCAACTGCCTCTCCCTGTGTGGCCTGAGAACATCCCAGACCCCACTCTGTTCCTGGGATTCTCCCTTCCCACCAGAGCACCTCCAGGTATCGAGCTGTGGAGTTGCAGCCTTTGCACTCCCCTTGTTTACAGTCTTAGTGGAATTTACATACTCTCCTTTCTCTTTTCTCCCTTTTTAGTTTAGTCCCTGTGGCTGTTTCCAATTTTCCACTTTCTCTCCAGCTGCTTTTGGCGAGGGGTGCTTTTCCTTTATTCTCACCCACTCCCCAGTCTCCGTCCTCTCTCCGCCTGCAAAAGCACCTCCCTTCCTGCAGCTTCTTGCTCCCCAAGGTCCCCTCTCCACGCCACGTACTTGTTGAATTCTGTGGTTCAGGCTGTGCAGATGTGTTAATCCTCAATCAGTTTTCTAGGTGTGTAGGATGGTTTAGTGTTGGTCTGGCTGTATTTCATGGACGGGAGACACACAAACATCTTCCACGTTGTTCTGCCATCTTGTCTCCTCCCCCATTGACTGCCTGATTTTCAATTGAACATTTGAGGATATTATGCCACTCCCTTCTTTCCTGCAGGTTTCTGTGGACACTTCTGCCATAATCTTTTTTTATCTTCCCGTATTCATTAGCAAACTCTTCTGTCTTCATGCTTATAGGGTTTTTTTAATCTGTGTATTTTGTAAATTTTACTATGTTATGTCTCAGAGTCGGCCTGCTTTTTTTTTTTAATTTTAATGGGAGGTCTCTGTGACTCATAGATGTGGACGTCTGTTTCCTTCACCATTTAGTGGAAATTTTCTACTCTAATGCACTCAGACAAAACTTCTCCCCTTATTTCTCCCTCTCTTCTTCTTCTGGGACTCCTTTGAAAAGAATTATATTACACTTTATGGAGTTGCTGATTCCCTAAGTATACATTTGTGATGCAATATTTTAATTTTCCTCTTCTTTCCTGCTTCATTTCTCACAAAATTTTATCTTCCATGTCATTCATTCATCTGCTTCTTTCTGCCTTGAGTTCATTATATCCAATCAGGTTCACATCTCGGTTACAGCATTTTAAAAATTTCATCCTGACTGGGTTTTAGGCCTTTTCCATCTGTAGTCAGGGTATCCTCATGTCTTCTAGGCTTTCTCGAGCATAGCTAGTATCCTTATGATAGTTTTTAAAAGTCCAGTTTCCTTATGGTAGGTATTAAATTCTGTTTGAGGCTTATTTATATGTGTTTTAATTATATCCCTGGCAATGTCCTTTTATGGCTTTTTCTTTTGTCATGAATTCCTCCATCACTCTGTATGTCCATGTCTCCGCTTTCTTAAGTGTTTTAGGAAAATCCTGTTATGTTTTCTGCTTCTAGAGTAGTGTCTTTTTTGAGAAATGTTTACATACTGTTGACAACCTAACATTCTGGAAGCATTTCTTGCATGTGCTGTGTGCACTGTGCTGTCTTGTATTGGCTGCTCTGTCCCTCAGGTCAGTCCTCTGCAGAGTTCTCCTTGCCTCCAGGGGAGAGTTTTTCAACTTTGTCCATAGTGTTGTGAGTTTTAACTAGGTGAATTTGGTCTCCTTATTAAAAGAGGCTAATTCCTATTTCCCCTAGAGGTGAAGCTATGCCTCACTCTATGGTCAGTAAACTTGGTGCCTGTGGGGGTGTGTGGTGGTCTTTGGAGGTAGGGGTGCAATGGTGTTGTGGGTTCTAGGCACTCTTTCCCTAGTAAGAAAGCACCTGAGGAAGGCAAGGGAGGTATAACTTGTTGTCAGTGGCTCAGTATCTACTGGGGGGTGTTGTGCTGCTCACTGAATTCTGTCCATGATAATTGGTGGGAGGAAATATTGGCATCAGCTCCTTCTCTAGTCCCTGCAGTTGGAGTTTCCAGCCACCCCTGTTCAGGAAGCCCTCACATAGAGAGAACAATCTGTACTCCTGGGTCCCAGGCTTCCTTCAGATCCCGGACTTCACCCTGCCTTTGTCCAATCCATTGGCACAACTGGCAGCTCAGGGCTCTTATGTTTTATCTCAGGAGCTCTAGCTGGGTGTGAGTACACCAAATTGTATGAACTCAATGCAACAGGGACCCCACTGATCCTCTGGGACAGTGTATTGTTGTGATGTGGTTGGAGCTGGTTATCCCAGAAGGGCAGTTGCATGAACACTAGGAGCTTGGAGTTAATGGTGAGGAAGAACAAGAAGGCAGCATTCAGTTAGCTGCTCTCAGCAGAGGCTCCTATGCTAATGACCAGGGCAGTGCAATGTTGCCTGTCAGCTCTCCTGCCCCATGAGAGGCAATGCCTTGTCTCCCAAATGTACTCCAAGAAGGTAACTGTTTCACCTGATATGACCCAGGGGATCCTCAAACCGCAGCAGTCTCTATGGGCCTCGGGGCTCCTTCTCCACAGGAGCACTGCTATGCCCACCAGGGTCCACCCCAGTGATGGCATGGACTTCTAAATCTTCAGTTTTTGAACTCGACATTTATAGCAGGTTGACTTGTCATGATTACGTTTATGTGTCATCTTGACTGCGTCATGGGTGTCCAGATTCACAACTGTTTCTGTGTATGTCTGTGATGAGTTTCCAGAAGAGATTGGCATTTCCATCCATGGTTTCTTTCTGCCTGGGCATCACCCATTCCATCACAGTTATGAGTAGAATCCACGCAGAGGGAGGAAGAATTCCCTCACTTTTACTTACCATGTGCTTGTTTGAACTGGAACATTGGTCTCCTCCTGCCCTTGTTCTTAGAGTTACATCATAGGCTCTGCAGGTTCTGAGACTAGACACTAGTTCAGAATCAGGCGAGAATTATACCACTGGTTTCCTGGCTCCCCAACTTGTGACAGTTGATCATGGGACTTCTCAACATATTTTGTCATGGAAACCAATGTGCTTTGGGTTCTGTTGCTCGAACGAATCCTGACTAATACATGCAGATGATTTATCTCTTGTTTAGAGGAATTGAATAAAACTGTAGCTCATTTCAAGTCCTGAGTAGCGAAGTGCCATGAAGGAAGTGTCACGTTGTTTGATTGGGACACGGGCTGGGTGAAGATAATGGGGAGCTGTGGGAGCTTGTGGTCCTGGCTGCACAGGGAGTGCATCTGGGACTCATGTAAATGTTCAGCTATTGTGCCTCAGGAAATCTGTAGTTCACTCATGTTGAAGGACAGGAGTAAGGAATGCAAACAACTGTGTCTTTGTGCATGTTAGGGTAGTTTTCCTAGGAAAACAATGATCTAATTCACACAGGTAATAGGTAAACACAGAATCCTGTGTCCAGAGAGGCTCCCTGGAGAAACTGCTGTGTGGACAGGAAGCCCCAGACCCTGAGAGGAAACCTGCCTGTAACCTCCATCTTCACCTGCTCCTGGCAACACAAAGCAGAATTGTGCAAAGTGTCCGCCCCCCGGTGGTGCTGATACTCTCCTGCAGGGAGGTTTGTGTCTGGGCTACCAGTGAGGTCCCCTCACCCTGTCTCTTGCACAGTAATATGCGGCCTTGTCCTCGCCCCGCAGGTTGTTCATCTGCAGATATAGCGTGTTCTTGGCGTTGTCTCTGGAGATGGTGAATCAGCCCTTCATGGAGTCTGCATAGTATGTGCTACCTCCACTACCACTAACCCACTGCAGCCCCTTTCCTGGAGCCTGGCATACTCAGCTCATTGCATAGCTACTGAAGGTTTATCCAGAGGCTGCACAGGTGAGTCTCAGGGACCCCCCCAGGCTGCACCAAATCTCCTCCAGACTCCACCAGCTGCACGTCACACTGGACACCTGCAGACGCAAGACATGTTGGTGAGGAAACCGTCACACATCTACTGGTCTCACTCATATCCACTCACATACTCAGTGTCTCTCGTTCACCATGAATTCCCTTTTAAAAGAGCAACCAGGAACACCCAGCCAAGCAAAACTCCATGGTGAGGTGTCTGTTCTGTCCTGATCAGAGAATGGGAACACCTGGGACTCCCGGGGCTGGGGTTCCTCTCCCAGCTGCAGAGTCTGGGATGGGCTGGTTTTATCAGCACAGAGAGGACACCATTTGCATGTGCTCTGACACATATACCAAGCTCCAGTCTTAGATTTGATTTTTTAAAAGTGAACAACAGGGTTAGGGACACACTTGTAGTTTAGTTTGTGTAGATGGTGCTGTGACAATTTGAATAATTGTATTCAGTGAGTACAGGTGTATTTGCAGTCCTGTGTGCCTTTTTACAGGTCTTTCATCAACATAGATCATTTTCACTCTACAAGTATTTTACATACTTTTTGAAGTTTAACCCAAAATACTTTATTCTGTGCCATTTTCACTTGTATAACTTTGATATTCATTTTGCATGTATTTTCATGCTGGTTTGTAGAATCACAGGTGGTTTGTTTTTATTTATTTCTTTGTTCATTTTGCATCCTGCTTTTTTCCTCATTTAAAAAAAACTGGTTCTAATATTTTTGGTGGTATCTCTAGGGTTTTGTTATGTTTCAGATCAATGTCACCTGCAAGCAAGTAATTTTCCTTCCTCCTTACTGATTTAAATGTCTTTTATTTTTTTTATTCCCTATTTGTTTCTGGTTATGTCTTCCAGTGGTAGGAGAAGAAAGCTTTTCCCTTCTTTTCTTCTGGGATTTAGCCAGTGTAAGGATTCAATTGACATAAGACATATCTACAGGAGAGAATAAATTTCATTTTGTAAGTGCATGGCCTTCCTAATGACATGACACCCAGAGAAAGGACAAAGCAGGTGGCACTTGTGTCTTTCAGACAACAAAACATTGGATTTGGCAAGAGTTAAGTTTGGGGTATTATGTTAGTCATCAAGTAAGTAGGTTTGTTTGCATAGACTTCTTGTCCCTGTATTCTTTATTCTGGTGCTAATGATGGTTCTTCCCTCTTGGTACATGCGAGGGAGATTTATATCCTGCTGTCAAGGGACGATGGAGAGACTGAGTGTACTTGGACTCTTTCTCAAGTGACTTTCACCCAAATAAATAGTGTGACAAGATGACATAGTTTGAGGTGGCATATGTATTCTTCACGTTATCATGGGGAATACTTATGTTAGGGGTGACCATCATTGCCTGGCTCCTGATTTGACAGGAAAGCCTTCTGCATTTTACCGTTCAATATGCTGTCAGGTGTCGGCTTTTCATAGTGGCCATGATCATGTGGAGGTAATTTCCTTCAGTTCCTTTTTAATTGGGTTCTTTTTAAATGATGAACATGTGTTGAATTTTTCTAATGTTTTTTTGAATCAATTAATGATGGCTTTGATTCACTCATTCCCTCTGTTAATGGAGGACATCACATTTATGCATCTGTGTACGTTGAAGGATCCTTGCATCTCTGGAGTGAATCCCACTAGATTATGTTGTGTGATCCTCTCAATGTTCTGTTGAATTCAGTATGCTCAGATTTTGTGAAGGAATTTTGCATGTATGTTCATTTGAGATAGTGACCTGTAGTTTCCCTTCTTGTGGTGTCTTTCTTTGGTTTTGGTGTGAAAACAATGCTGTCCTCACAAATTTCATTTGGGAGTGCTGTTTTTTTATCAGTGGTTTGTAATAGTTTGAGAAGTATTGGCATTAATTCCTCTTTAAACACTTAGTAGATATTTTAATAAAGCCATGGACTCCTAGGCAGATATTTTGGAGGGTGAGGTTTTAGATAGAGAAATCTGATTAATTTTTCTTTTGTTCCTTTTGTATTTTTCCATGAAACAGTCTTGGTGGCCTACATTATGGCATAAAATGTGTAATTTGTTCCTGGTGATCTAATTGTTGGCCTATAAATACCTAAGTTTTTCTTTAATGATCCTGTATATGTCTTTAGTTCAGTTATTTCTCCTCTTTCAATTCTGATTGCATTTGTTTGAGTCTTCCCTATTTCCCCAGGCTGCCTATTAGTTTCAAATTTTACTTACTTGTCCAAATACAAATTTTTATGTAATTGATTTGTTTTCTGTATTTGTGGTAGTCTCTATTTTCTGTCTGCTTTATCTTTTTATGGTATTTTTATGTTTATCTTGTTATGTCAGTAAAAATGCCAATGATTTTTTTAAGGAACCTTAAAAATATACAATTCATATGAAAGCACACAACACATGGAAGCAACAAAACAACCATGACATCGAGAGAACTTGGAGACATCACACTTCTCTCTTTCTAAATATATTGCAGAGGTACATTAACCACAACAGTGTGCTGCTGGCACCAAATAAGACATTTAGACCAGTGGAGCTCATTACGGAGCCCAGAAGTAGAAGTTTGCAGATGCACTCAGCAAATCCTCCACGAGGTTTCCAACAATGCACAGTGGGGGGAGGATAGTGTCTCTTAAACATGGTGTTGACTAGGGGCACCTGTGTGGCTCGGTAAGTTAAGCCTCCCACTTCCACTCAGGTCATGATCTCACGTTTTGTGGGTTCGAGCCTCACATCAGGCTCCTGCTGACAGCTCAGGGCCTGGATTCTGTTTCTGCCTCTATCTCTGTGCCTCCCTACTCATGATCTGTCTCTCTCCCTCAAAACCAAAGTAAAAATTAGAAAATAGTATTGATATATACATGCAAAATAATAACATTTGGCCATAATCTTGCTTCATACATATACGTCGACACAAAGAAATCTCAAAATGGTTGAAGGATTAAGAAGAACACTTGAACCTAAATGCCTTCAAAGAAAACATGAAAGATAAATATGATGACATTCACTTGAGAATGATTGATTTGGTATAAAAGCAAAGTCACAGAGAACAAAGCAGGCAAGGGGGATTACACCATCCTAGAAAAGGGGCAAGCAAATATTTGCAGAGCTAGAAGGCAGTCTATGGGAGGGTAGACATTACAATAAAAAATATTGAAAAGGAGTTAATATCCAAAATGCAGGAGGGACAATAAGGTGTTCTCATTTCCCGGCCATCAGACCACACCTCAAGCTTCCCCCTTTCCCTAATGGAGACCCACCTCCATTCAAAGTGCTCCTCAGAGGATGAGTCTTAAAGATGTGCCCACTGGTGTCTGGGCCTCACATGCACAAGAGGATGGATTGCCCCCAGTGCAGAGCCTATGCTCAGGGGGCCTGAGAAAGGAACTGCACCTACCCATCAGTAGACAGATGTCCTGTCTTGCTGCAGAGGGAGGACCTGACCCTGTGATAGACTCTGTTACTGCAGGATGTTCTTGCTTTACCTCCTCACCGTGTAACACCCCGATCTTGTGAGTAAAGAAAGAATAGAATTTGATTCAGAAGGCAAAGCTACTGATTTCTACACTGTAGAAACCATAAAGTCTTTTGTAATCTATTACCCACCCCCCCATCTTTTGTCCCTAACCGGGCTGCCGCTCATGCCTCAATTCCTGGTGATGAAGATGCATTCCTGGAATGAACATCTGCTCAACTTTCTTGTCAATGCCATTGCACTCTGATTCACAAGTTCTCTTTTCATGTATGCTTGGGGAAGGCAACTAAGTTGGGCTCAATAGTACTCCAAGTTCTTGAGGCCAACTTACATTCTGTGCCTTCACCTAAGGCTGCACTCTTGTTTAGTATGTCTGTGACTTGTCACTCTATTACCAAAGGAGTCAGAGAGCCCTTGCAGACTCCCCCACACTCCTAAAGCACCAGCCAGACAGGGCCATACACCCTCCTGTCTTCTTAATGTCCACGGTTGAAAACAGCTACTGCCAACGAGGACTATGTCACAGTGCTTCGAAAATCCCCACAAAGTGTCTTGTCAGTTTTTCACATCCCTCTCACCAGTACAAAAATGCAGTTGCATGACCTTTTAAGGAAACCTGGCTACTGCTTCCCAAGGACCCCTAACTTCACTGCTTTTGCTCTGTCTCTGTGAGCCCCTCACCCCTACCTGATGCTGCCAGAGATTTCTTTTCGTGGCTTTCAGAGTCATTAACCTACTTTAAAGTATTAATATTAGCTCTGTGCACACCCCACACTCTCAACTGTCTGAATATCAATAACATGTTTCACCTCTCATTCCATGGAAATGGAGTGGCTGCAGGTATCCTGTGACAACCTGTGCCTCTCGGATATGTCCTATAACTTTCTTCCCATGAAAATTAGACCTTGGGCCATCAGGCCCCATTGCATGCTTGCACCCCCACAGCTGCTGTCTGGATACATTAGGATCCTCACTCATCTCTGTATTCCTCTCTGACAAGTTTGTAATTTCCAGGCCCACCACCTACCTACCAGCTGGCCACTGACCAACACCTCCATCATCTTGTGTCATGTTAACAGTTTAAATTGGGCTATCCCACTCCCCTCCCTAAAAAGGGAGACCCAGGGCACCTGGGTGGCTCTGTTGATGGGCGTCCTAGTTCAGCTCAGGTCATGATTTTGTGGTTTGTGAGTTTGAGCCCTGCACTGGGCTCTGTGCTGTCAGTTAGAGCCTGGAGCCTGCTTCAGATTCTGTTTCCCCCTCTCTCTCTGCTCCTCCCAACTCACACTCTTTCTCTCAAAAATAAATAAACATTAAAAACATTTAAAAGGGGAGACCCTACTTCATTCCTCACGATTGCCCTCAGCTACAGGAATGGTTTCTGGGACATCTGGTGGTCAACCCTAGTTCTATTAAAATTTTTTTTTTTTCTTTAACATTTATTTCTTATTGAGAGACAGAGAGACACAGAGCGTGAGCAGGGGAGGGGTAGAGAGAGGGGGAGACATAGAATCTGAAGTAGGCTCCAGGCTCTGAGCTGTCAGTACAGAGTCCGATGTGGGGCTTGAACTCACAAACTGCGTGATCATGACCTGAGCTGAGGTCCATAGCTTAACCAACTGAGCCACCCAGGTGCCCCTCCCTGACTTCTATTTTGTGACAGCTTCTGTATGTGGGGAAACATAGGAACCACTCAGGCCAGTGTCCCTACTAGAAGTACTCCAGGAGTCCTCTCTGCCTGCTGTAAAATCAGTCTAAGCCACTGTGCTCCCAGGTTTTCCCAAGCTTGCACATCTGCAAAGGGAAAGACCACCACTATTCACAGGCATTCCAGACCTGCCCTGGAGTCTTAAGGTCTGTTGTCACCCTCTGGAAATCCCACAGTTCCTAACCGCCATGAGTACCAGAGGACAGAGGACATTTTTCCAGCAGGCCTATAATTGCTGCCGTATTATACGCAACTGATCTTTCTGCTAAAATTGCTAACAGTTACTCTCCAGCCCAAACCGTGAGGAGACTGCCACTGTCTCTCCAGCGACCGACAGAGCTCACAAGGCTATCAAATACACAGCCAAGATCAGAGGCCCCTGTCCTTTCCTTCACTTTAGAAGCCTACCTTTTTCCTTGACTTGGACTATTGTTTATCATGTAAGTTCCTCACAATGGGAAAAGACAGGTAGACAGATAATGATCAGATGGGGTGTACATCGGGGTTGAGTGGGCCTCCTGAGACCCCTTTCTTCTCTCCTTTGGTCTTGCACCAACCCCATCAGATGGGATAATTAAGAAATTGAGAGACAGTGGGTTCTTCCCAGGCATCCACTAAACCTCTGACTAAATTATTTCCCAGGGCACTACTTGTAAATCTCTCCAAGTTTTGTATAATATCAGCAGGCCCCAGGGAGTCCCTCTAGCCCCTCCCTGCCCCCGGGGCTCTCCAGATGGATTTGACATATTGGCTTCCTCTTTTGTTAATGGCTGCATGTTTTGTGGATGGACTGATGCTGTCTGACTGGACATGCCAATGCCACAACTGTGGTAAAGAATGTAATGACTGAAATGGTTCCTGGATTTGCCATTCCATTATGGATTTAGCCAGACCAAGGAACTCACTTCAGCATATAGACAAACTACGTACTTGCAAAGACTTGGGCTGATAATTAGAATTTAATACCCCACATCATCCTTAATCATCACAGAAGAGGACGATGAGGATATGTGGATTAGGGGAACAGATATGGAACATGAAAAACTAGACAAAAAAGTCCTTTAGGAAAAATCCGCTTGGAAACTGGCCTGGAACCTCCAGAATCATTGTCCTTGGCCCTTAATGAGATTTGGAATTCTCCAAATATCAGGCAGTGACTGACCCCCTTTGCAATAATATTTTAGAAAGGAATCCTTAAACCCTTCTTTACTGATTGAGTGAACTTTATGATAACTTATATGACCAACTTGATGCCATACATAGCCATGTCCAAGAACTAACAGATTCACTTGGGTCATATCATCCACAGACAATAAGAACATGGCCTCTGCCACTGACTAGCCTTGCCACCCTTTCTACAGAATATGGGACACTCATCAGGTCTTCAGAGAGCACCCAGTGCCACCTTGCTGAGAAGGACTTTATGACAGACTGCTACCGACTACACTGCCATCAGAATTAGGGAAAGATTCTTCTGGATTCACGCAAGCTGCACAAAATAGTTCCACATCACCATTGTCAAGACCGTGGATGACCATCCCCATGATGACCATTGGTAAGGATTCCCAGAGCCAATTCCCAGGCTCTGGAAGCACATGGCATCACATAGTAGGTCACGGATCAAAAAACTGCATTTCCACCTAGTTTCATTTTCCGGGTCTTTACTGTCAGGAAAAAAAAAAAAAAGCCTTTTTAAAATGGAGCCTACCCTTTCCCCCACTATTTAAAGACTGACTACATTTCCTGCTCTCCCTCTGAACCTCTATGACTGTCTGTCTTCAGACTGCATCTGCCCCATTCACCTGTGTAGTTATCTCACCAGGTCAGACACAGACCCTTACAGCAGTTTTCCAAGTCCCGTCTACAGTAAATAATCAGTCTGATTGTCAATTGTTTTGACATCAGGATAGCAAGTAAGCCCCCAAAGTAGTGTTATTTCCTGCTAATGCAAGCAGGTGAATGCACCATGTGGATGGACAAATGGAAGGGTGTGGTATCCACAACCAGAACGACAATGTCACTCTGCCTTTCCTTCCACTGCATTGATTGGGACCACAACTTTGATGGAAGCTTCAGGATGGTCCTTTGCTCAGGTGAAGTATTGGGAAAGAATACTTCCCTTTGTATGAAGACAGTCATGGTGCTGGGTTCTCTCTCTTGGTGACATAGCAAGGCAATCTGGTGCCAGGTGGTCACAAGGTGCTCCAGCATAACCCCCATGGCACAAACATTTTCCAGATCACAAAATGTTTCATTGGCACTCAGACTACCTGTGCATCAAGTGACATAGCTCAGCCACTTCCAGGTAAGGCTGCCTAACAGCACAAGTCATATGAGAGTAGACCAAAAATCTGGAGTAGCTCAGTCAAATGAGAAAACCCACCTTATAGCTGCTGAAGGACTGCAGGCCTCCCATGTCTCACAAACTTTCAGGAATACATAATAATTTACCAGTGACAGTGACCCTCAATTGCCCAGACCAGTGGGAACTCATGACAGGCTGTACATGAGCTGGTCAGCCTAACATCTTGGCACTTTTTGGACTGTTAGGAATTCCCAAGGCAGCAGGGTTGAGATGTATAGGTTGAGAGCAGACTGTGGCTGGGACTCCTTGGTCATCGATGCTGAATGGGACATACTGGCTAGCTCAGTCATGACAGAGTCTCCCCTGTGGCCCTTTAGATACCCTCAACTGCCTAGACAGTCTTGGGAATGTGAGCCATCTTATGGACAGCTGGGAGTTTACATTTCAGTAGTCAAGTGTAAAGCGCCACCTGTTAAGAGGGGCTTTAATGCCCATCAAGTGGGCAGAGTGAAAGGAGAAATGGTGTGTTTAATGTCGCCCCTCATTCAGCAAATCTTGAATTATGGGGTGCAATTACTCAGTCTTCTATTGCACACAATATTGATGTGCATATACTGTCTTAATTGGATGTAGGGGGGTGCAATTTGCAGTCCTACAGACTCCTGATATGTAGTTCCCCCAGGAAAGCCAGGCACTGGGTTTGTTCCCACTGGCCTTGATGGCATGTGAGGGCATCCACATCATTAACAAGACAATGCACGGTCAAAGGGGCCACCATTGCTAAAAGGGTTTCAGTAAAGATTCTTCCAATAGTGACATCAAAGCGATGTTGAGACCCTTCTACTATCCCTCCCTTTATACCTAGTAAGCTAAAGGGCTCCACACTAATATTTGGAGGGGTTCCTGGGAAGCACTGTACCTTGACTTCAGGGTCAATGAGAGAAATAAAGTGTTGTCTGTGTCTGTGTCCTACACGGTAATTATAGAAGTATAAAGGCAGTTGTCCCAGGAGGAAGGACATACTCCACAAATCTCCTGGTCCCTAGGCAGGGCCTTGGCATCTCCCCAACCATTGGGATCCCAGCTCCCCACTACCAGGGCTGTCATGTCCAGAGAAGTGATGGCACCCACCCAAAGGGTAGGAACAGCATTCTCTTGAAGATCCCAAAGTGTCTGATCAAAGTTTCTGACTTGTGTTCAGGCTCTCCTGAGATTAAGTCACTAGGGACCCCTCTTCTCAGAGCTGTGCATAAAGAGAAGTGTGGGCATCATCTCTAGAGCAAGAGATCTGGTTGAATTTCCACCCTTGAATGGGGCACTGCTGGGACCCTCCTGTGGGCTCCTATCTATGGAGGTGGTGATCCCATCAGCATTTGCAGCAAAGAAGTCTTGGGCTTCTTGAAAATTCTCCTTTTCACATCTGACTATGGCATACATGCTAATGCCTGCTACACTACAGCTGGTATTTCCATGAATTGTATTGGCACAAGGCTTAAGATCAGAGTGGTCCTTCAAGAAGAACTCCTTAGATTCTGTTGTCAAGTGCCTCTCCTCCAGGTGGAAATGGACAAGTGCTCATGGGCGCATGACATAAGGCAAAAACAAAAGAAAACAAAACAAAATCCAAAACCCACACCCATTGAATTGTCCCCATTCTATCTTAGAGTTGGATTGCATCACCTGGGCTTGACCTCTCCCAGTGGGCCTGTGCTGTCGTGCCATAAAAATCCAAGTCTGGAGAATCAGAGCTTCTTTCTTCCTACCTCTGTGGGCTCTGGGGCCCTAGGGAGCCTCTTCCTCAGAGCCTTCCCATTTTTCCTTGGTGTGTGTCTCTTGCCATGTGCCTTGGGGTGATTGTCATAGCCTTTTGATACAGTGAAAAGACTGGAGGCTCCGTAGGTTGTCTGTAAGTAAACAGGCCATTGATACCTTGAGCTTTTCAGCGATTTATGAATCTGGGGCACTTGGACCAATCCAGACAGCTGTAGTATGTCAAGCGCTTAAAGCAACAGCTTGGAGCCAATTGTGAAGACCCAGTAGTGCCAATCAATATACTTGTCTCCCTCCCTTTGGACAAATGATTCCAGGAAACCTTGCATTTTCATGATGGTGTAGTGCCTGTCACCATTTCTCTCTTTCACACTGGTCCGTGGATATGTTGGTGTAGTGGTCTTAACAGGGAGGACCTGGGATAGAAATTAGCTCTTCCCAGACACATTTGCTGAGGCCCCCCACATTGAGGCGTCCCCCACAACACTGTCAAATAGGGAGCCATTGTCAGCAGCAGTGAGGAATACAGCCAGTAGGGGAAGGTTTCCTTGGTCGTGTCCTCCACCCAGGGAGACGTGATGCTCCTGGTAGAGTTGCCTCTGTCACTAGGTAGGCATGGCTAAGCAAACACAACACCAGGGTACTGGCTGCAACACAGTGGACTCATTAGCTGGCGTCTTCTTCGACACTAATCTAGGCATATGGTCTTTGGTGTCCAGCAATATCTCACTTGGAGATCAGTAGGAAATATATACCTCTGGAAGCCCAGGATGGTGCCTGATTGTTGGTCTCTGCAGGGAGTCTGACATTTTATGGCACTGGTAAGTTAGGGTGGGGTTTCTGGCAACACCTGGCATCAGCCCAAAGCAAAGCTACACACCACTGGCAAGCTCCAGCTCCTTCTCAGAGCAGCTGAGATGTGGGGGTGAGGAACGAGTGAGCCATTCTCAGTGCTAACACATTGTTGGAGGGCAGCACCTAGGCCCCCAATCCCATCCCTGGGGACAAATGTGTTGGGGACCCCAGCTGTTGTGCAAAATTAAGAACATGTAGACTGTATCCTGCTGAAGGAATAGGCAAGAGCCATTGCTCAGGGGGTGGGCAGGTGGCTCCCTAGGCATCTGAACTCTGGCTTTGGATACATGAGATGCATGGGGCCCTCTGACTCAAGGTGGCCTTTCAGTGCACCCCCAACAAAGGAAATGGAGGCACAGGATTTATGACTCACAAGGCCCAGAAGCAAGGGTACACAAGGACCTTGGGAAGGGCAGGCCTCATTTCCACAGTCCCAGTGATCAGGGCACAGAAAACAGGGTAGTAAGTACCTGATTACTTGAGAATGGATGAGGCTGAAGTCCCTAACTTTTCACAGGCTCACCTCTGTGTGGTTATTTGAGAAGGCTCTCAGAAAACCAAAGTGGGAATCCTAGGCAGATCCTTATCTAAGGTTAAACTCACTGAAAAGTAGGCAAGAGAAAGAAAGCAGGGATTCACATTCACCGGGCTCCAACTGGATGCCAGAGTCATCCATAGGCATTTGTGCCTACCTTTCTGATTCATTTCATTTGGTGCTCCTTTAAATCTCATGGTCTCAGTCTCCCACATTTGAAATTTGCTCTCCAGGGAGGCACAGCTCGTGCCAGGTGGAACCTAATGCCAGTCCCATTCCCTCACAGCCCACAGACAACCCAGTGTGGAATAGGCAGTGTGGGTGGGTGGTAGCCCTCCATTATCCTGAACCCACGTTGGGACTGGGGGAAGACAGATTACCTGGAGAATGAGAAAATGTTCAGTGTGCAACTGCACAGTTTTGGAGACAACTCATGAGTTTGTCCCTGAAAGAGCTTGTGTGAACGTCTCTTAATTCTGGAAGCATATACCTCAGTTCAAGGCCCAGAAGCTGACTCAGATCCTCTGCACATAATCTCGGGCTCAGTTTGGGCTCTTGGAAGCTTAGATGTATACGTAGAGGCCACAAGCATGCAGTTTTTAAGTTTTATTTCAGCGCTCTGGTCAGTGAGCCATGAGAGAAGTATGTCAGAGCCGTGATGTGCCTGTGGACCCCTGTGTCTACTGCAGACCCCTGAAATGTAGATGTCAGCTCTGCAGCCTCATTACTGTATTTTCACACATGTGCCAGTTGGATTGTCTATAGTTGTTCAGCAGTCAGGAGGCTAATTATGGATTGTCGTCAGCAACAATCAATCCCTTAACTTTCTCGGGGTTGATAATTTGACATTTGTGGCGACACCACAAGGAATGCATCTATTATGGCTTAAATGGGACCAAAAACCGCTCTGAGATATAACAGGGATTCATGACTTTGCCTCACTGGCTGCATTCTTCTTGGAGGGGTGCACTGCCTGTGCTCCCACCAGTGCCTCGTCCAGTGCACCATGGAGGATCCCAGCTTATGTGGCAATGGCAGTTCCTGTTATTGTCGCATGACCCTCTGTGACTGCATCTCCGGGATACAGTCATAATTCAGCTGAGCCACACTGCCAGTGCAGTAGGTGTCCTGACAGAACTTTCTAGAAGCATAGGGGTGACAGTTCTCACATGACCAAAATCGGTTGTTCCTGTGCTACTATGTGAATTCAGCCGCAAACACCAGAACCCTGAGATCTCAGATGGATGGAATCCAACATGCTCTTGCAGCTGAGGGAGATGTGTGACAGTCCTACTCTGCAACCTTCCACAAGGCACGTCTGTGTGGGAACAGGATTCAGCGTTGAATTCCCCAGGGTCTTCTGCAGTGTCCATATCGGCTGCCTTTTTGATTTATGGTATAGCAGAT
This sequence comes from Neofelis nebulosa, assembly GCF_028018385.1. NCBI lineage: Eukaryota > Metazoa > Chordata > Mammalia > Carnivora > Felidae > Neofelis > Neofelis nebulosa. The sequence goes on from NC_080788.1 coordinate 149,654,104, forward strand.
ATCTTCACCTTTCCAGAATTTTGCAAAGATTTCTTGGCAGTGCATAGTGTGGTCAGTGCAATTCCCATGATAGCAGCATCCCTCTTCAGTGCACGGGGTTCCATCTTGCATATGGAAGTCATCAGGGCCCGGCAAGGACACCCCACGACAGGACTCTGGAAGATCACATATATTTTGGATTGGCCTGCCAAGTGTCCCAGCATCGAAATCGGTGCAGTTTGTATAGCATCTGCCTGTATACATTTGTCCCCAGGGGTTAAAATACAATCACTCATACAGCACAGATTGCTATAGCACTGCTCTAAGGAGTCACAATGCTTGCCTGGGTCAGCTAAGTAGTTTCCAAAATGATTGTGGGTCAAGCTTTTATTTCAATGCACCATTTAGATGTTGAAGAGACACTTGCCTAATCTGCCACTCATTTTGCGCTTCATATGAATGAAGGAACACTTCCTGAAAGCTTCAGGTATACAAGGGAATTGGGTCCTAATGCAGTTGGACCTTTTCTGGCAAGCATATTCATCAGTGTCAACCCACAAACCAATATTTTTTGCAATCTGATGTGTTGCTATGACAGACATGAGTAAATAATGTCTGCCTAAATAACCCATCATGATGGGGCTTTGTGGATGGCATATACTACATACAACAGGATTGAAATTAACTTCATGGGATCCATTTCGAATCGCAACTAAGGATGAATGTGGTCTAAGAAATCGAAAACCCTTGGACTCATAGTATCGAAAAAAAAAGGACTCTGATGCAACACATATTTGCCCATGTTAGCTGGATATCTCTCATTATAAATTATCATGAAACCAATATAGTAACTTACATGAATCCCATGAAACAATGAGTCAATTAAGCTAACTAGCCTTATTAGGAATTGGTCACGTTTTGACCCGTGGTTGAACATACTATATATTGTTTTGGAACTGAGAGCAAAATTCCGTGATGGGATGACTACAACTTACTACAGATCCTGAGGACTGTACTGGCATTTGCTTGAGGAACAGGGGTCCCTATCCTCCTTATATCCCAGGTTATAAGTAGGTCCCATTGCATTGGCGTCTGCCACTATCTGAGAAACAATGTGTTCAAATGTTGGGAATCGCTGAGGGGTCTGATTTCATAGGCAAGGTCATCCAAATTCATGATACCTTAAAGGCCCCCATAGCACGTGTCCATGGTGACCATGGAAAGAGGAATCTCCTCCAGGTAGCCGAGGTAGTAACAGTCTGGAGGCATGGAGGGGTAGTCCATCTGCAAGTGCCCCTGATCATCCTGAGTGATCATCAGCAGATGTCTGGACCTGAAGGGTTTCTTTGGCCACATGTGGATAACAGGTCTCTTGTCCCAAAACACAGGCTACAGGACAGCCAACCAGTCATCTGAATGCCCTTGCCATTGTGCAGCTCCTTCTTTGTAATTACCACCTCAAGGAGATGTAGCGACATGAGGGACGACCTTGAGAACCCTGGACAGGAGCCAGCACTGCCCAGAGTGCAAACTGCAAGAGTGACACCCTCAAGATGACCTGGCCCTCTGACAGCCTCATGGCCCTGCTCCGGGACATCTGCCAGTGAGAATGTATAAATGGAGGATCCTCAGCAAAGTGAGGTCTAGGCCATCTGACAGAACAGAGGGCTGTACCGGGTGGCCAGCACCCTGCACCTGGGATCCACTTGTGGGTTTAGGTAACAGTCCCAGGGTGTGGCATTGTGTGACCTTGCACAACAGTTCAGCTGGGGTGGATGTGGGAGAAGCAGGTGAGCCAGTTCAAGTGTGCTCACATGGACATAGTAACGACTTGGACCCAGAGACATGGCTCTATTCAACACATTCCACCTTTAATCTAGCTAGTGAATATGGGATATGAAATTTTAACACCCTGAACTTCTCTACCAATTCCATCTCCTGTGGTACTGCTGGGTCACTTTCTATGGATGACTACTTTTCCTCATTATGGAGACCAATGCTTCCTACTTCCTTGGGATGTGGAGGTGGACATTGTCAATTTTACCTTTATATGTGACTAAAAAGTAGCTTTGTCGTTTTTCATGTCTCATTCTGGTTAGACATTAGTTTTCAAGCCATTTGATCCTTTGGTTTTTGGTTTGAAGCTTCCTCTGAGTTTACTGAGGAAACATTTCCCAGTATTCTATGTCATGATTGGTGAAGTACAAGGTTGCATTTTAGTATTCTTTTTATGCCAGCTGGGGAGAACAGAAAGTAGTGCTGACCATGTGTGAGCCCCAGGGGTTTTCCGCTCTAATCCCTTATTGGCATTCTTTCCTGGCCTCTGGCAGTCTCCCCCCATGCATGTGTGGTTCCCTCCTCAGCTGGAGATGCCAGGGAGTGGAGGTAACTTTGGCAGCTTGCACCATGGAGTCTGCACATGATCAAAACACGTTATCAGCCATGGAACTCCCTTGTTTGATTAAATATGCTCTCCTCCTTTAAAACCCCCTGTGTCATGGAGAAACCTCAGAGTTGGCTTTTGGACAGGAGTCTGCATTCTCACCAGTGGCTGGCCTTGTGCATAAAGCTCAAATTCCTTTCCTACCAAAACTAAAACTTTGAACGTTGACCTTTCCAGCAACACGCAGTTCAATTTGGGTTTTGATAACAATAAAACAGAAAGTGGAGTGGCAGTTGCCAGAGGCTGGCAGCGAGGCGCAATGAGGGTTAGATATCAAGGGGTGTGATTTTCTGTTATGCAATACAACTAATTTCTAGAGGTCTTCTCCACAACATTACATGTGTAGTTAACAATATTGTACTGTATGGTTAAAATTCAGTGAAGAGGGTGGATCTCAGTTTCAGTGAGATCTTACCGCAATACACGAGTTTTGCTTCTCACACAAAGTATGCATGGACACACACTGTGTACTGATAAGTGAAAATAATTTTAAACAATTTACATACTTTGGATCCTAACCCTGAATATACGCCAATTATAAATATCTTCTTCCATTCCATAGGTTGCCTTTTAGTTTTGTTTATTGTTTCCTTCACTGTGCAGAAGCTTGCTATTTTGAGGTACTCCCAAGAGTTCATATATGTATGTATTTAATTTTCTTGTAATATTTTAAATTTAAATACAAGTGTGTTAACCTACAGTGCAGTATTGATTTCAGGTATAGAATTTTGTGATTCATCACGTACATATAACACAAAGTTCTCATTTCAACAAGTGCCCTTCTTAATGCCCACCTCCCTTTTAGCCCACCTTACCCCCTTCCCCTTGGTTTGTTCTCTGTATTTAAGAGTCTCTTCCAGTTTCCTATTCTCTGTTTTTATCTTATTTTATTTTGCCTTCCCCTATGTTGTATTTCTTATATTCCACATATGAATGAAATCATATGATATTTGACTTTTTCTTACTGACTTATTTCACTTAGGTTAATACGTTGTTGTTCCACCCACATTGTTGTAAATGACAAGATTTCATTCTTTTTGATGGCTGAGTAATATTCCATTGTATATATTTACCACATCTTCTTTATGCGTTCATCGCCTGGTGGATATTTGGGTTCTCCCACAATTTGCTTCTTGTTGATAGGGCTGCTGTGAACATTGGGGTCCATGTGCCCCTTCGAATCAGCATTTTGGTATCCTTGGGATAAATACCTAGTAAAACAATTGCTCGATCACAGGATAGTTCTATTTTTAATTTTTTTCAGGTATCTCCACACTATTTTCCAGAATGGCTGCACCAGTTTGCATTCCCACCATGTTAATTTTAGCCATCCTGCCAGGTGTAGGTGTTATCTCATTGTGGTTTTGATGTATGTCCCTGACGAGGAGTGACAATGAGCCTCATTATGAAAAGATGGTGTCTTTTCACCATCTGGAAGTCTTCTTTGAAAAATGTCTATTCATGTCTTCTGACCATTTCTTCACCAGATTATTTGTTTTTTTCAGTGTCGAGTTTGAAAAGTTATTTATAGATTTTGGATACTAAGCCTTTATCTGATATGCCATTTGCAAATATCTTCTCCTATTTTGTCAGTTGCCTTTTAGTTTTGTTGATTGTGTCTTTGCTGTACAGAAGCTGTTTATCTTGAGGTCGCAATAGTTCATTTTTGCTTTTGTTTCCCTTGCATCTGGGACATGTCCAGTAAGAAGTTGTTCTGACCGTGGTCAAAGAGTTTGGTGCCTGTGTTTTCCTCTAGGATTTTGATGGTTTCCTGTCTCACATTTAGGTCTTTCATCCATTTTGAATTTGTTTTTGTGTATATTGTAAGAAAGTGGTCCAGTTCCATTAGAGTTTCCTGTTGCTGTCCAGTTTTCCCAACACCATTTGTTGAAGGGACTGTCATTTTTCCATTTGATACTGTTTCCTGTTTTGTCAAAGATTAGTTGACCATATTTTTATGTGTCCATTTATGGGTTTTCTACTCTGTTCCATTAATCTATGTGTCACTTTTTGTGCCAGGAGCATACTGTCTTGATGACTACAGCATTGTAATATAGCTTGAAATCCAGAATTCCGATGCCTCCATTTCTTTTCGTTTTTAGGATCGCTTTGGGTGTTCAAGGTCTTTTGTGGTTCCATGATAATTTTAGAATTATTTGTTTTAGCTCTGTGAGGAATGCTTGTATTATTTGACAGGGATATTTGCATTGAATTATTTGCATTGAATGTCTAGATTGCTTTGGGTAGTATCAACATTTTAACAATGTTTTTTTGTTTTAATCCATGTGCGTGGAATATTTTTCCATTTCTTTGTGTCTTCTTCAATTTGTACCATAAATGTCCCAGGTTTTTCAGAGTAAAGCTCTTGTAACTCTTTAGTGAGGGTTATTTCTAGGTATCTTATGGTTTTTGGTGTAATTGTAAATGGGATAAATTCCTTGATTTCTCTTTCTCCTTCATTATTGTTGTATCGAAATGCACAAATTTCTGTATGTTGATTTTGTATGCTGCAGCTTTACTTGTTTATTGTATCAGTTCTAGTGGGTTTATTTTTGGTGGAGTTTTTCAGGGTTTCTGTATATAGTATAAAATTCAACTCCAAAACTGAATAATCCTATTAAAAAAATGAGCAGAAGGCATGAATAGACTTTCCAAAATGCAACATACAGATGGTCAGTAAACACATGAAAAGATGCTCAACATCACTCATCATCAGGGAAATATAAATCAAAACTACAACGAAATATCAACTCACTCCTGTCAGAATGACTAAACTCAACTACACAAGGAACAACAGGTGTTTGTGAGGATACAGAGAAAGAGGAACACTTTTTCACTGCTTGTGGGAATGGAAAGTGGTGCAGCTTGTCTGGAAAACAGCATGGGCATTCCTCAAAATGCTAAAAATATAACTACCTTATGATTGATCAATTGAACTACTAGGTATTTACCCAAAGGATACAAAAATACTAATTTCAAGGGGATTGCAACTCTATGTTTATAGCAGCCCTATCAAAAACAGTCTAGCTCTGGAAACAGTCCAAGTAAGCATTGGCTCATAAATGGATAAAGTATATGTGGTATATCTACACACACACACACACACACACACACACACACACACACACTCATACTCATACACTGGAATGTTTCTCAGCCCTGAAAGGAATGACATTTGCTATTTGTAATGATATGGATGGAGCTAGAGAGTATTATGCTAATTGGAACAAGTGAGAGAAAGACAACTATATGATTTCATTCATATGTAGAATTTAAGGAACTTCAAATGGGAAATGGGACAAAGAAGAGAGAAGAGCTACACCAAGAAATAAACTTTTTTCAATGTTTTTAAATTTATGTTGAGATAGAATGGGGGGAGGAGCAGAGGAAGCGGGAAGGAGAATCCCAAGCAGTCTCTTTGCTGTCAGTGCAGAAACCAAAATGGGGCTTGATCTCAGGATCCATGAAATCAAGACAGGAACCCAAATCAAGAGTCTTAGGCTTAACCCATGGAACATATAAACCCAACAAAACAGATTCTTACCTATACAAAACAAACTTATGGTTACCAGAGGGAAAGTGCGAGGAAGTTTGGGGAAGTAGGTGATGGGGTTGGAGGGCCGCACTCATAATGAGCAATGGGTGTTGTATGGAAATGTTGAATCACTATATTTTACACCTGAAAGTAATACTACATTGAATGTTTACTATGTGGAATATGAATAAAATCTCAAATGATGTATTTACAGTGTCTGCAAATGGCCTTGTTGGCATACAGCTCATGAAGAAACATTCCAGAAAATATACTGACAGACGGAAAAGCTAGAATTTTGAGCTAAGGTATGTGCCTTTCCTTCCCCACCCAGCTCAGCAAATGGAAACTCCAGTGCAAGTAGCTGGGACTATAGGCATGTGCCACTGAGCCTGGCTGCAACCTCCCCTCCAGACTGTTGCAACCAATACACAAGGTTCCTGGTGACCAGCTCCTGTTCAGAGGACTCTTTCCCAGAGGGACAGGATGTCAGTGACCCTAAGCTGTTTGCTATTGAGGCCAACCCCTGGCAGGTGCCACTGAGATGTGGGACTCACTCATTGTTTGCAGCCCCACTCCCAGGATGGAAACTCTGCCCTGGTACAGTCCACTAGGGATGCTGGGAGCCTGGTCGCCCCAGACCTGACTTGTACGGCAGGGGTCTCATGCCACCAGGACAAGCAAGCCTCAAAGAAGTGCAGCTGCCACTCACCCCTAAACTGAGCCCTTATTTTGTCCCCACCTGCAGCTGCAGAGTTTTGCCCAGGGCAGGGGGGAGCTGGAGCAATTCCCTAAAACAAGGTGCAGATCTGTTCTGGCACAACTGACTTCATTTCCAGCTGAGTGTGGGAAGGTCTGGGCCTCATGTTGTAGGAGAGTCAGGTGCAGGAGACCGATGGTTTCAGTGGAGTATTCCTAACCTACTCCTCCTCACCTGCAGGAGAGAGCCAGAGCCAGGGACAGTGGAGGGAACAGCTCCTGTCAGAACACATGTGAGATTATGGCCTCAACAACTCTCCATTCAGAGGGGTCCGAATTTGTAGGGTTTTAGTCTGTGGAGAGTTGAAACATCTTGGTTACAACATTTAAAATTTCAACATGACTAGGTTTTAGGTCATTTCTATCTGCAGTAAGGGTTTCCTTCATGTCTCCTATGCTTTCCTCAAGCACAGCAAGTATCCTTATGATAGTTGTTAAAAATTCTATTTCCTTGTGAGAGTTTTTAGAAATTCTGTTTGAGGCATATTAGTTATATGTGCTTTAATAATATCCCTGGCAATGACCTTTTATCGTTTTTTCTTTTGGGATGAATTCCTCCATCATGGTGTATGTCTATGTCTCTGCTTTCTTAAGTGTTTTAGAAAATCCTGTTTTGTTTTCTGCTTCTAGAGTAGTGTCTTTATTGAGAAGTATTCAATTGCTGTTGAGGGCTTGACGCTTTAGCAAGCATTTGTTGCATATTCTGTGTGCACTGTGCTGTCGTGTATTGGCTGCTCTGTCCCTCAGCTAAGTCCTCTGCAGAGTTTCTCCTTGTCTCCAGTGATGAGTGTTTAGACATTGTCCACAATGTTGTGAGTTTTAACTAGGTGAGTTTGTTCTGCCTGTAAAAGAGTCTAATTCCTATTTCCCCTAGAGGTGAAGCTTTGCCTCTATATGGTCAGTAGACTTGGTGCCTTTGGGGGTATTTGCCATCTTTTGAAGGAGGGACACGGTGCTGATCTGGTTTCCAGGCCCTCTTTCTCTAGTAAGGAAGCACCTAAGGAAGGCAAGGGGGGGGGGTATAGCTTGGTGTCAGTGGCTCAGCTTCTACTGGGAGGTTTTGTGCTGCTTACTGAATTCTGTCCATGCTGATTGGTGGGAGGAAATATTGGCATCAGCTCCCTGTCTAGTCCCTTGAGTTGGAGTTCCCAGCCTCCCCTGTTCAGGAAGCCCTCACACAGAGAGAACAATCTGTACCTGTGGGTCCCAGGCTTCCATCAGAACCCTGCTTTCACCCTGTCTGTGTCCAAACCATTGGCCCACCTGGTGACACAGGGCTCTTATGTTTTATCTCAGGAGCTCTAGCTGGGTTTTAAATCTCCAAATTATATGAACTCAATGTGACTGGGACCCCACTGATCCTCTGTGAGAGGGTCTCGCTGTGCTGTGCCTGGAACTAGTTATCCCAGGAGGGCAGTTGCATGAACACTAGGGGCTTGGAGTTCATGGTGAAGAACAACAAGAAGGCAGTGTTCAGTTAGCTGCTCTCAACAGAGGCTCCTATGCAATGACCATGGCAGTGCAATGGTGCCTGTCAGCTCTCCTGCCCCACGAGAGGCAATACACCTTTTACGAAATGCACCCTGAAAAGGATCTGTCTCTCCCCAAGTCGCCCAGGGGATTCTCAGACCACAATGCCCCCCCTATGCCACTCTGCCTTCCTTCTCCACAGAAGCACAGCTATGTCCACCAGGCTCCATGCCAGTGATGGCATGGACTTCTAAATCTTCAGTCTTTGAACTGCATATTTACAAGATGTTGACTTGTCATGATTACCTTTATGTGTCATCTTGACTGCATCATGGGTGCCCAGACTCCCCACTGTTTCTGTGGATGTCTGTGATGTGTTCCAGAAGAGACTGGCATTTCTATCGAAAGTTTATGTCTGTCTGGGCATCACCCATTCCATTAAGGTTCTGAATAGAAACTGATGCAGAGGGAGGAGGAATTCCCTCAGTTTTACTTCCCATGTGCATGTTTGAATTGGAACATTGGTCTCCTCTGGCCCTTGTTCTGAGAGTTACATCATCAGCTCTTCACCTTCTGAGACTAGAAACTAGTTCAGAATCAGATGAAAATTACACCAGTGGTTTTCCTGGGTCTCCAGCATGTGAGAGTGGAATGTGGGGGCTTATCAATGTATTTAGTCATGGAAACCAAGGTTCTTTGGTTTCTGTTCCTCGGGAGAATCCTGACTAATACATGGAGATGAATTATGTCTTCTTTAGAGGAATTGAATAAAGCTGTAGCTCTTTTAAAGCCCTGAGTAGCAAGTGCCAGGAGGGAAGTGTCACATTGTTTGGGACAAGTGCTGGGTAATGATAATGGGGGCTTGGGGGATTCTGTAGGCCTGGGTGCACAGTGAGTGCATCTGGGACTCCTGTTGGGGCTCCTGGGTGGCTCAGTCGGTTAAGCAGCCAGCTTTGGCTCAGGTCATGATCTCGCGGTCCGTGAGTTCGAGCCCCGCATCGGGCTCTGTGCTGACAGCTCAGAGCCTGGAGCCCTGTTTCAGATTCTTTGTCTCCCTCTATCCGACACTCCCCCATTCATGCTCTGTTTCTCTCTGTCTCAAAAATAAATAAACGTTAAAAAATACTTTATAAAAAAAAGTTCAGCTGTTGTGCGTCAGGAAATCTGCAATTCACTCATACTGAGTGACAGGAGTAAGCAATGCAAACAACTGTGTCTTTGTGCATGTTAGGGTACTATTCCTATGACAACACAGTTGCTAATTCAGAGAGTTAATAGATAAACACAGAATGCTGTGACCAGAGAGGCTCCCTAGAGAAACTGCTGTGTGGAGAGGAAGCCCCAGACCCTGACAGGAAACTTTCCTGTAACCTCCATCTGCACCTGCTCCTGGGAACACAAAGCAAAATTGTGCATAGTGTGCGCCCCCTGGTGGTGCTGATCCCCTCCTGCAGGGAGGTTTGTGTGTGGGCTCCCAGTGAGGTCTCCTCACTGTGTCTCTTGCACAGTAATATGTGGCCGTGTCCTCGGTCTTCAGGCTGTTCATCTGCAGATATAGTGTGTTCTTGGAGTTGTCTCTGGAGATGGTGAATCGGCCCTTCACGGAGTCTGCATAGAATGTGCTACTTCCATCAGTATAAATATATGCGACCCACTGCAGCCCCTTCCCTGGAGACTGGCGGACCCAGTGCATGTAGTAGCTACTGAAGGTGAATCCAGAGGCTACACACGTGAGTCTCAGGAACCCCCCAGGCTTCACCAGGTCTCCCCCCAACTCCACCAGCTGCACGTCACACTGGACACCTGCAGACACAAGACATCTTGGTCAGGAAACTGTCACACATCCACTCTTTCTCAGTCATGTCCACTCACATACTCAGTGTCTCTCGTTCACCATGAATTACCTTTTAAAAGAGCAACAAGGAAAACCCAGCCAAGCAAAAACTCCATGGTGAGGTGTGTGCGTTCTGTGCTGATCACAGAATGGGAACACCTGGGACTCCCAGGGCTGGGGCTCCTCTCCCAGCTGCAGGGATGGAGCTGGACTGGTTTAATCAGCACAGGGAGGGCCCTATTTGCATATCCTCTGACTATATATCAAGCTCCAGACTTAGATTTGTTTCAAATTTAAAACGAGTGTTTGAGAGGCACTTCTAGATTACCTTTGCAGAAGGTGCTGTGAGAATGTAAATAATTCTAATCTGTGAACACAGTTATCTTTTCATCTGTGTTTGCCATTTTACATGTCTTTCTCCCAGCACATCATGTTTGGTATGCTATTTTACTTTTTAGTGAAATTTAATCCCAAATACTTTATTTTGTACCATATATTTTTTTTTTTCTTCAACATTTTTTTTTTTTTATTTTATTTTTGGGACAGAGAGAGACAGAGCATGAACGGGGGAGGGGCAGAGAGAGAGGGAGACACAGAATCGGAAACAGGCTCCAGGCTCCGAGCCATCAGCCCAGAGCCTGACGCGGGGCTCGAACTCACGGACCGCGAGATCGTGACCTGGCTGAAGTCGGACGCTTAACCGACTGCGCCACCCAGGCGCCCCACCATATATTTTTAATGTGTGTTTATTTTTGTGTGACAGAGAGGAGAGAGAGATCAGAGAGATAGAAGGGGACAGAGAATCCCAAGTAGGCTCTGCACAATCATTGCAGACCCTGCCTCAGAATTAAACTCAGGAACCATGAGATCATGACCTGAGCCAAAATCAACAGTAGGCACTTAAAGGATTGAGCCACACAGGTGCTCCATTTTGTGCCATTTTCAATTGTGAGGTTTTGTTATTTTTTTCATATACTATGTTTTTGGTGTATGGAAATACAACATATTTTTGTATGTTGATTTGTTCCCTGAACTTTTCCTGAGCTATTAGTTCTAATACTTTTTTCGTGGAGTTTCTAAGGTTTCACTATATGTAAGTTCGTGTGATTCTCAAACAAATAATTTTCTTCTTACTGATTTACATGTCTTTATTTCATTTTCTTACCTAATTTTTATGGGTACATCTGCAACTTGTAGGAGCAGAAAGCTTTTTCCTTCTTTGCTTCTGTGTTCTTTGTCTGGTCTAAGGATTCAATTGACATAAGACAGATCTACAGAAGAGAATAAATTTCATTTTGCATGTGCACAAGCTTCCTAATAATATGACACCCAGAGAATGAAGAAAGTAGGTGGCACTTGTGCCTTTTAGAATAAAAAAAAACAATGGATTTGCGAAGAGTTAACAAGACAGAGATTTGGGATTGGGCAAGTCAATTAGTGAGGAATTAACAAGGCTTGTTGGCACAGTCTTCTTGGTGCTAACGTTCCCATTTCTGGTGCTAAGGATGGTTCTTCCATTCTGGTATAGGGGAAGAAGTTTCCCAGGAGAGATTTATTTCCTGGAGGACAAAGAAGGGTCACAGTTTCCTTAGACTAGCTGTTACTCAAGTGACTATCCTCCAAATAAGCAGCGTGACAAGATGACATACATTGGGTACCATATTTTACTGGTCTTCATGTTACCATGCGGAATACCTATGTAGGGAATGAGAATCCTTGCCCGGCTCCTAATATGACAGGAAAAGCATCAGTTTTTCACTGTTAAATATGCTGTCAGGTGTGGGCTTTTCATCTACGGCCACAATTTTGTGGAGGTAATTTCTTTCTTTCCCTCAGTTGCTGAGATTTTTTAATAATGACAATTTGTTGAATTTTGTCTAGTTTTATATGTATCAATAGATGATGATATAGATGATCAACAGATGTGACTGCATTGTCACATCTGACCCTTTCATTGTGCTGTTGCATTCACTATGCTAGGAGTTTTGCATGTATGTCCATCTGAGATATTGGCCTTTAGTTTCTCTTCTTATGGTGTCTTTCGATTTTGCAGCATAGTAAGGTTGGTCTTGTAGATGAATTGGGGCATATTCCTTTCTTTTCAGTTTTTGGTAAGAGTCTGAGAGGTATTGTCATTAAGTCTCTTTATATTTTGATATAATTCACAGATAAAGCCCTGTGTTACTAAGCTGACTTTTTTCTTTTGGGGCGGTGTATGATTAGATTATAGATTCACTCTTATTTGTTTTCATTCTGTTAATTTTCTATTTCTTCAAGTACAGTCTTGCGCATTGTTTGTCTCTGGAAATTGCCTAGTTGCCCTTAGTTATCTAATAATGGGTCTATAATTATCTAGGCATTTTCTGTTATTGTTTTTCACTTCTTTGGTATCAGTTATGTCCCCTCCTTAATTCTGATTGTATCTGTTTGAGTTTTACCTATTTCCTAGTAGAGATGCTTTTTAAATTGCATTTAGCTTTCCAGATATCCATTTCAATTTGTTAATTTTTTGTATTATTACACTTTTTATTCCTTTTATGTGTTCTAATAATTTCTAATATTAGTTGAGTTAATAAAAATGCCAATGAATGTATCTGGGAAATTCTTATGTATATGGTACCACAAAGCACACAGAAGTGAGAAAACAATCCTGAGAAAGAAGAACAAACCTGGAGACAGCACACATCCTCCTTTCTAAGTATATTGCAGAGGTACATTGTCTATAACACTGTGCTACTGGCACAGAGTCAGACACACAGACCAGTGGAGCAGATTACAGAGACCAGAGTGAAATGTGTCTGGATGCAGTCAGCAAATCCTCCATGAGATTTCATAGAATTAAAATTAGGGAAAAAATGGCCTCTTTCACAAATGGTTTTGAGTTCCAGTGAGTAAAATAATGACATTTGGTCCTTATCTTATACCATACAGATATGTAGACCCCCATTCAGCCCCTTCCCTGGAGTCTGGCAGACCCACCTCATCAATTAGCTACTGAAGGTGAATCTAGAGACTGCGGAGAGGGTCAGGGACCCCCTGCCCCGCCAGGCTTCTCAGGTCTCCCCCAGACTCTACCAGCTGTACGTCACACAAGACATCTACCGATACAAGTCAGGAAAATGTCACACATCCACTGTTTCTCTCACTCATATCCACTAACATAGTCAGTGTTTCTTGTTCGTCATGAATTACTGTTTAAATAGAACCAAGGAAAACCAAAGTGAACCCAAACTCCATGGTGAGATGTCTGTGTTCTGTTCTGATCACTGAATGTGAACACTTAGGGGCTGGGGCTCTTCTCCCAGCTACAGTTTCAGGGATGGGAGGGTTTAATCAGCATACAGATGTCCTTTGACAATATAGCAAATTTTGCAATAGAATCCTCAAGAAACCAGTGACCCTTGGCAGGTGTAAGGGATGGGGCAGTGTTTGGTGTCACAATAACTTTCAGGACATTGTGATTTATTAATTTGTGATTTTGCTGCAGTGATTATAAGTACCCATGATAATCCTTATTTTCACATATGCACCCAAAGACTTGAGGTAAGAATCAGTATACCACCATTGTACAGATTGACAGATGCACTGAAGCAGAGACAGAGTGTGTGAATGTCCAAGATCACGTATGAGGTGAGAGTAGTCCCAGTATCTGAAACTATGTTCCCCATCATGGGACCCACCGGCCTCGTGAACCACATGCAGGGCAAGGGTGGGCATCCCAGTGAGGTTTGCAGGTTCCTGACCTTCTAGAAGTCCCAGGAGAGTGATGGATGGAAGCCAGGTCTATTCTGTCACAAATTGGAGAGAGTGAGAAGCCTCGACAGAGACTCACAGAGCTGATGGAGATGCCAGGGGTTTTCTACAAACACAAGGGGTCATTTACACATGAACTCTATGTAGACATCAATGGAAACCCTCAACATGGAGCCTCTGGGTGGCTCAGTTGGTTAAGTGTCCGATTTTGACTCAGGTCATGGTCTCACAGTTTATGAGTCTGAGCCTTGTGTTGTGCTCTGTGCTGACAACTCAGAGCCTGGAGACTGCTTCATATTCTTATACTGTGTCTCCTCTCTCTCTCTTCCCCTTGCCCGCTCATAGTCTGTCTCTCTCTCTCTCATAAAAATAAATAAACATTAAAAAAAGAATGCCTCAATAACGTTAAAATGGTTGAATTTTATTAAAATATGTTGAAGGCAAAACACCTGAGATCAGGAAGTATGATGTCAATTAAAAATATTTCTTCATCTATGAAATGGAGATCATTATTCTTCTAAACTCTTGTTAATGTGAGAATGATCAAAAATGTATTTATCCCGGTGTCTGACCCTGGGAAAATTTGTGTATTCCCATTATCATGGTTTATTTAAACAGGGAGGACACTTGTGTGTTTCCACAGCTTTTACAAACTCTTTGCTGTGTTCATGTCAGAAGAAGTGTGCAGAGCCTGGATCTGAAAGCCCTTGAGAGGAGACCAGTCCTCAACCAATCTCTTGTCCTGGATCATGAGCTCCCTGGTCTCTGAGTTCCACCTGGTGGTTGTGATTGCCCCCGGTGGTCCCCGTGCTCCTGTTGTTTCACAGACCCCTGCAGAGATACAGTGACTCCTTTATTCCCCTCCCCATTTATGCAACAGGCAAGGGTGAGACCCTTCCATCATGAGCACTGCAGACCCTTCTGTTCACAGGATGTCTCCTCCTACATATTTTCCATCTTTGAACCCTTCACTCTGCTTCTTGCCTATAAAGATACAGTTATATTTCCTTCAATCATTGGTGAGCAACAATTTTGAATAGTTATCCTTATCAGCTGGCGAGAGTCAGAAGAACTTTTTGTTTGATAATCGAGAGAACAAAAGATTTTTGGGCTCAGAAATTCTACTTTCATGAAACTGGGATAAATGTGCTCAGATTCAGACATGTACCACCTTTAAGAAAAAAGGAAGTGTCAATCCCAGAGACAAGTTGGAGTCTGAGATTCAGAGCATTCTGTCTTTGAACCTAATGGGTTTCCCCAGATTGATAATCAAATTGTTTCTTGTTGGTGATGCACTTCTAAATTACACTGTATTTCTTCTGGGATAGGAATGTCAGTACCTGTTATGTTATGGTTACCATGCAGAAGCATTCAGAAGAATATGAATGGTTTTCTAGAAATGCATGTCGGCTGATGGAGAGGGTTTCACCCCAGGATGGAAGGTACCACGGTCTCACCCTACACAAGCTACATGGTTAGATTTTGGGTTTTAGAGGTAGTGTAATTTAGGTACATTTTGGACTTGACTTAATATTTAATGATTTGACATGTTGGAGGATTTGGGGGTGTGGTAATGTGAGTGTCATGTGGGATGGAGGTGAACTTTCCCTGACATCAGTGTGGACTGTGGTCATCTATGTCATTCTTGAACCTGTGTAGAATAACTTATGTGGCCAAAGAGACTTGTCACATGAGATTAATTTTGACACATTGATATTACTGCCATGTGTATGAGTCTGGGGATGGAGTTCAGGACACAGATGGGCAGTCACCAACTGTCCGTCTCGGAACTGAAAATGAGTAGGTCCTGAAGACAGCACATCTGTGGGAGGGAATACCTTGAGAATTGTGGGATGAAACCCCTCATCACCAGGCACAGACACTTTCTTGCATGAAGTTCAAGTCTCCCTCTGGATCTGAGTGCCTAACTGAACCCTGGTGGATATGCATGGATGTCCCCCAAATGCTCTGAGGTGAAGAGAAACGGTAAGAAAGAAACATGAAGAAAGACAAATAACAACAAGGAAAGACACATAAAGGAGTCATTGCCATTGAGAGAGGACTTCTGGGACTGACGTGCATCCTGTTTTCTGCAGCCTTGATTGGACGATGTTGGACACTAGCCAGGGGAAGTCAGGGGCAACCCTGCAAACTGGGCTCTGGGATGTAAGACCAGAACCATAGCCACCCTAAGCTGACTGTATTGTGGACAAGTGACATGACTCGGGAGGTCCCTCACCTGAGGGTAAAGAGATGTTCTGGCCACCCGGTGGCCCCCCCACCCTGTGAGGTCACTCCCTCCAAATGTTATACATTCACAGCTTCTATTGTATGTGAAATGTACCCTCTCTCAGTAAGGCGATGGTCCACTGCTGGTTGTGGGAGGATCCATCCTTGTGACCTTGTCTCTGGTATAAACCTCTTCTCTGTCTTCTAAGAATGAAAGCAAAGTTCCCCTTAACATGCAGCTAAAATCCAATATTGTGCCCTCACTTGGATCCAATTATTTTTTGGTGTAAATCACTAGTGAAATTGTCATCTGTTTGGAAATTCCCTTCAGAAGCAAGTACTGGAATACATGGGTGGTGTCAGGTGGTGTAGAGCAGTGGAACAGCACATGGTAACCATGCATCCTCAAGGCTGAACTTGTTCCCTAGAGAGGAATGTGAAGTACAAGGAATGCCAGGTGACACTAGTCTGTGCTTTCTGAGTACCCAGCAGACCTGGGTGAATGAGCCTGGTCCAGGAGCAAGGATGTCTACACACAGGCAATACATAGATGCCAGCTGTCTAGACAGACTGCCCATGAGATGTGGTCACAGAGGAGCTGGGAAGGGCAGCTGGGTTTTGAATTCCCACTCACGTGGCACCAACATTGGGAATCCTGAGTATGTCTGCTAATTAATGTCCACTACCAGTTAGGGATAAAATGGGTAAATGCAAGTAGTTAGACTCACTGCCCGAGATCCCATTGCTTATGACCATTTGTAACAACATTTGTCCCCTTCCTTTTTATCCCCTGTTTTTTAATGTCTGAAGATTTTATTTATTTACGTCTTTGTTAGTTAACATGTAGTGTAGTTTTAGTTTTGGGAATAAAATTTAGTGATTCATCACATACATTAACACCCAGTGTGCATCACAACAAGTGACCTACATAATCTCCATCACCCGTTTAGCTATTTGAATCAGAACTTTTGTGTCCTTTGTGTAAATACCTTGCAGAGAAATTGGTTTGACATAAGGTAATTCTATTTTAACTTTTTAAACTCTTCTCCAGTGTGGTCACACCACTTTGCATGCCCACCAAGAGTATAGGAAGGTTCCTCTGTCTCCACATCTTTGCCCATATCTGTTGTTTCCTGAATTGTTCATTTTAGCCATTCTGACAGGTGTGAGGTGGTATCTTATCATGATTTTGAATTGATTTTCCCCAATGATGAGTGATGTTGAGCATCTTTTCATGTGTCTCTTAGCCATCCAGATGTTTTCTTTGGAAAAGTGTCTGCTCATGTCTTTTGACCATTCACTGGATATTTGTTCTTCTGTGTTTGTTAAGTTCTTGTAGATTTTGGATACTAACTCTTACCATGTATGTCATTTTCAAATATCTTCACTCCTCTGTCAGTTGCCACTTAATGTTGTTGACTGTTTCCTTCACTGTGTAGAAGCTTTTTATCTTGATGAGGTCCCAATAGTTCATTTTTTGCTTTTGTTTTCCTTGCCGCTAGAGGCATGTCTATTAAGAAGTTGCCGGGGGGGCGCCTGGGTGGCGCAGTCGGTTAAGCGTCCGACTTCAGCCAGGTCACGATCTCGCGGTCCGTGAGTTCGAGTCCCGCGTCAGGCTCTGGGCTGATGGCTCGGAGCCTGGAGCCTGTTTCCGATTCTGTGTCTCCCTCTCTCTCTGCCCCTCCCCCGTTCATGCTCTGTCTCTCTCTGTCCCAAAAATAAATAAAAAACGTTGAAAAAAAAATTAAAAAAAAAGAAGTTGCCGGGGTCGAGGTCAAAGAGGTTTCTGCCTGTTTTCTCTTATAGATGTTGATGTTTTTTGGTCATACGTTTACGTTTTTCATCCATTTTGAATATATTTTTGTGTTTGCTGTAGGAAAGTGTGCCAGATTCATTCTTCTGCATGTTACTATCCAGTTTTCCCTGCACCATTTGCTGAACAGACTGTTCAGCAAATCTGGTTCTCTATTCTGTCCCATTCATGTATGTGTCTATTTTTGTGCCAGTACCATACTTTCTTGATGATTACAGCTTCGTAATACAGCTTGAAGTCTAGAATTGTGATGCCTACAGCTTTGGATTTCTTTTCAACGTTTCTCTGCCTATTCGGTGTTTTCTGGTTTTATACAAATTTTAAAATTCTTTGTTCTTTTTCTGTGAAGAATGTTGGTGTTATTTTGGTAAGGATCACATTGAATGTGTAGATTGCTTTGGGTAGTATTGATATTTTACCAATATTTGTTTCCCAATCCATGACCATGGAATGCTCTTCCTTTGTGTCTTGTGTAATTTGCTTCATATGCTTTCTATAGTTTTTAGCATAGAGATCTCTAACATCTTTGGTTAGGTTTATTCCTAGGTATGTTATGATTTTTGGTGCAATTGTAAATGGGTCTGATTCCTTAATGTCTCTCTTTTCTGCTTCATTTTTGATGTATGTATATAGTGCCAATACCTTGATATTGTCTTTGTATCCTACAACTTTTCTGAGTTTTGTTTCTGTCCTAGAAGTCTTTTGGTAGAATCTTTTGGATTTTACACACAGAGTATCATGTAATCTGCAAAGAGTGAACGTTTGACTTATTCCTTTCAAATGTCTTCGCGTTTTATTTCTTTTCATTGTTTGATTGCAGAGGCTAAGCGTTCTAGGACTACGTTGAACAAAATTAGTGACAGTGGATATCCCTGTCATGTTCCTGACCATATGTGGAGAGCACTCAGTGTTTCCCCGTTGAGGATGATAACAGTGCGTGTTTTGTATATGGCCTTTATGTCGTTGAAGAATTTTCCATCTATCTCTACTTGCTTGATGGTTTTTATCAAGAAAAGATAGTGTAGTTTATCAAATGCTTCTCTGCATTTATTGAAAGGATCATTTGGGACTTATCCTATTATTGATATGGTGTATAACTTTGACTGATTGTTAATATTGGTCCATCCTTGCACCCCAGGAATAAATCTGACTTCATCCTGGTAAATGATTCTTTTAATGTACTGTTGGAGTCAAGTTGTAAGTATATTGTTGATATTTTTTGCATCCATGTTCACTTGGGCAATTGGTGTGTAATTCTCCTTTTCTAATTCTTCCTGTTGAAATTTTTGTAGTTTACATGTTTCTAGGAATTTATTCATTTCTTCCAGATGGCCTAATTGGTTGGTATATAGTTTTTCATAATATTCCCTTATAATTGATTGTATTTCTGGTGTTGGTTGTGATCTGTCCCATGAAATTCATGATTTTGTCTCTTTGGGTCCTTTTTCTTTTCTGTTTGAATAATCTTATGCCATTTATAGGTACTCTATGATTGTTTACCCTCCTCGTCTGACTTTAGGCATCATTTGCTCTTCCTTTTCTAGCTTCTTTAGGTGTAAAGTGGTTGTGTGTTTAAAATTTTATTTTTATCGTGTTAGGCCTGTACTGCTATATATTTCCATCTTAAATCTGCTTTTGCTGCATCCCACAGGATTTGACCGTCAACGCTAACATTTTCATTTGCTTCCATGTATTTTTATTTCTTCTTTAGTCTCCTGGTTAACCGCTTTATTCTTCAGCGCAATGGTCTTTTACTCCAACTATTAGTGGTGTTTCCAAATTTTTCCTTGTGGTCGACTCCAAATTTCATAGTGTTCTGATCTGAAAATATGCATGCCATAGTCTCAATCTTTTTGTACTTGTAGGGGCTGATTTATGACCCAGTGTGTGATCTATTCTGGAGAATGTTCCATGTGCACTCGACAAGAATGTATTCTGCTGCTTTAAGATGGAATGT
Source organism: Neofelis nebulosa (assembly GCF_028018385.1). Taxonomy (NCBI): domain Eukaryota; kingdom Metazoa; phylum Chordata; class Mammalia; order Carnivora; family Felidae; genus Neofelis; species Neofelis nebulosa. The sequence goes on from NC_080788.1 coordinate 149,673,873, forward strand.
TTTGAATATATCTGTTAAGTCCTTCTGCACCTGTGTCATTAAAGCCATTGTTTCCTTCTAGATTTTCTTCTTACATGACCTGTTCATTTTTGTAAGTGGGGTGTCCCCTACTTACAAGTGAAAGTCCCCTACTACTAGCGTATTATTATCAATGAGGTTTTTTTATGTCATTAATTGCTTTACATATTTCAGTGCCCCAATGTGTGGTCATAAATATTTACACTTGTTAGTGCTTCTTGTTGGATAGAACACTTTAGGATATAATGCCCTTCTTCATCTCTTTTTGCAGTCTTTGTATTTTAAATCTAGGCTGCCTGATATGAATATGGTACTACAACTTTCTTTTTATGTCCAGTAGCATGATAAATTGTTCTGCAACCCCTCACTTTCAATTATCAGGTATCTCTAGGTCTCAAAGGAGTCTTTTACAGGCAGAATATACCTGGATCTTGTTTTTTTAATCCACTCTGATACCCTGTGTCTTTTGACTGGACTTTTTAGTTCATTTACATTCACAGTGATTACTGAAAGATATGATATTAGTTTAATTGTGTTATCGCAATGTTTCTGTAAAGTAATATTTTTTCTGGAGATTGTCTCTGTTCCTTTCTAGTGTTTGTTGCCCTTGGTCTTTCTTTCGCATTCAAAGAGTCCCCTTTAGTATTTCTTGCAGGGGTCACAGACTCCTTTGGATTTTGTTTGTCTGGGAAGCTCTTTATCTCTCCTTCTCCTCAATGACAAACTTCCTGGATAAATTATTCTTGCCTGCCCATTTTTTTTCCCATTCAGTCCATTGAATGTATGATGACACTCCCTTCTCTCTTGGTAAGTTTCTGTGAGGGGAACTAACCTTATTTGCCTTCACTTCTTAGGGACTTCTTTTCTCTTGCTGCTTTTAGGATTTTTCCTTTATCTCTATATTATGTCAATTTTCTATGATTTCTCTTGGTAATGGCCTACTTTTGTTGATTTTGATAGGAGTTCTCTGTGCCTTCTGGATTTGGATGTCCATTTCCTTCCTTGGGTTAGGGCAACTTTCAGCTACAATTTGCACAAATAAACCTTCTGTCCCTTTTTCCCTCTCTTCTTTTGGGACTCCTCAGAAAGGAATTTTACTACACTATACAGAGTGGCTGAGTTCTCTAAGTCTACATCCATAACCCAAGAAGTTAGTTTACCCTCTCTTTTCTGATTCCTTATTTTCCATAATTTTATCTTCTATATCACTTAGTCATTCCTCTGCTGCTTACACCCATTATTATGTGCAGTAAGCATCATGTCTCTTTCATAGCATTTTTAAATTTCACCGTTGAAGAGTTTTTATGTCTTTTATCTCTGTGGTATGCATATCCTTGATGTCTTCTATGCTGTTCTCAAGCCCATCCATTATACTTACTATTGTTGTTTTCAGTTCTGTTTTAGGCCTATTCCTTATATCTATTTTGATTAGATCCCTGGATATGGTCCTTTCTTGTTCTCTCTTTGGGGATGAATTCCTCCATATTCTCATATTGTCTAGGTCTCTGTCTTCTTCTGTGTTTTAGAAAACCTGTTATGTTTTCTGCTTCTGAGAGTAATGGCTACATTAAGAAGAGTTCGTATGATGTACGGAGACTGGTGCTTCAGGAAGGGTTTGTGGTGAGTGCTGTGTGCACTGTGTTCTTGCGTTTTGGTGTCTTGGTAAGTGGGCATCACCCAATCCATTAAGGTTATGAAGAGAATAAAAATAAAAGTGAAGCAAATTCTCTCATTTTTACTTCTTGTGTGCCTGCTTGAGCTGTAACATTGGCTTCCTCTTGCCCTTGGAGTGAAAGTTAAACCATCAGGTCCCCACATTCTCAGACTTGACACTAGATTGGAATCAGATGTGAATTACACCATTGACTTTACTGGGTATCCAGCATGTGATAGTATATCATAGGACTTCTCAGCCTATTTAGTCATGTAAGCCAATGTGCTATGTGTTCTGTTCCTCAGGATTATCCTGACTAATACATGTAGATGCTTTTCTCTTGTAGTTTCAAGTATTTGAAGAAAACTGTAACACATATAAAGTTCTGAGAAGCAAAGTGACATGAATGAAGTGTCATGGTGTTTGACTAGGACAAGAGCAGGGTGAGGATAACGAGGAGCTTTGGGATCCTGTGGTCCTAGATGCAAAGTGAGCGCACCTGGGACTCCTGTAAATGTTCAGTGGATGTGCATCAGGATACGTGTAAACCATTGATATTTAGTACAAGGGTAAGCAATTGTAAGAGACTATATCTCTTGTTCATGTAAGTATAGTGTTCCTGGTAAAACATACATTGTAAACCAGATCCGAGTAGGTAAGCACAGAATCATGTGTCCAGAGAGGCTTCCTGGGGGAAACTGCTGTATGGAGAGGAAGCCCCAGGCCATGGCACAAAACCTTCTAACAACCCCTACCTGCACCTGCTCCTGGGACATGGTGCATAGTCACAGAATGGTGCATAGTGTGCACCCCCTGGCGGTCCTGATCTTCTTCTACAGGGCAGTTTGTGTCTGGGCTCACACTGACAACCCCTCACTGTGTCCTTGCACAGTAATACATGGCCGTGTCTGCAGACCTCTGACTGCTCAGCTACATGTAGGCTGTGTTTGTGGATGTGTCTGTCGTCGGAGTGAGTCTGCCCTGGAACTTCTGTGCATAGCTTGTAGAACCATCTTCAGGGTCAATGCTTCCCATCCACTCAAGCCCTTGTGCAGGAGCCTGTCGCACCCAGTACACATAGTAATCAGTGAACCTGTGTCCAGATGCCTTGCAGAAGATCTTCACTGATGCCCCAGGCTTCCTCACTTCAGCCCCAGACTGCACCAGCAAAACCTGGGAGTGCACACCTGTAGAGAGGGGACAAGAGTGGATGAAATCAATGTTGACTGGTCCTGGTCCTCTCCTGTGTCCAGGGACTTGGCTGACCCTTACCTGTCGCCACTGCCACCAGGTAGAGGATTCTCCAGCTCCAGTCCATTGTGAGGGGATGTGTCTCAGGGTCTCCTGTAGAGGATAGCGTTGCCCGGTGATGCTCTCAGGGCACAGACACCCCCATACTTAACCTAGTGCTCTGAGGACTATTTGCATAGTCATGAGACAGAGTATTTCATACACAGGACCAGAACCATCTGGAGACGGTCCCAGAGACCGTGTACATTGGGATCAGAGAGCACCAGTCTAATCCTTGTTTGAGGACATGGGTCCTTGGCCAGGTTCCTGAACTGTGTGAAGACTGAGCTCCTGCCACTGAGTGATAAGACCTTACAGAAAATTCTCTCCACTGTGGACCAGTATTGAATGAGGCAGAGACCACCTTAACCTGTTGTTGGCTCTGATATCTGAACGTCTTATTCCTGGAGAAGCGTGTCTCCAAACTGCTGCACAAAATGGGGTAATAAATGCATCCTGGTTTCCATCTCTTAGATGAAGATATCTAAAAGCCCTGGACTAGCAGCGTCTTCAAGTGTCTTCTCACTGCCTGAGTTCATTAAATGCTCTGATGGAACAGGATATTTAAACACCCTTTAGCATCCATCATCCTGCTCATATTTTAGATTGCTTTCTGGAAAAGGAAACACTGGCTTCTGACAGGAAAGCCTTCCTCACCCCTTGTTCACCTACTCACCTGGGGTAGCAGCCTGGTGTTGGGTAGTACTGAAAGCTCCCTGCAGTCTAGGCCCGGCCCTGCAGGGAGGTTCCTGTCAAGACTCACAGGACGTTTATTCCAGTGTCTCTACTCCAGCATTATATGGTGGAGGGGAGCAGAATATGCCACCCCAAATATGCCACTGGAATTAAACATGCTTGAGAAACAGCCAGTGCAGAGACGCACTGAACATCCTTTGTTCCCTAAACAGAATGTAAATCTCCTATGTGAAATACACCCTTTTTGTACTAGGAGGGGAGAACTGTCTTTAGCACCAGAAAAAGGAATTTAGGCCCTAGAATGCTGTGCAGAGAAACCTTAGTTCTTCACTATTGTAGTAGCACTAAGCACATTGAAGCTCTCAGTTTTTCCCCATTGAGGATGATATTAGTGTTGGGTCATTCATATATGGCATTTATGATATCGAGGTATGCTTCTTCTATCCCTACTTTCTTAGTAGGGATATGTTTGGTAGAATCCGCTGGAAAGCCATCTGGCCCTGGACTCTTGTTTTTGACGGATTTTTGATTACTAACACTATTTCCTTACTGGTTATCGGTCTGTTCAAATTTTTATATTTCTTCCTGTTTCAGTTTGGTAGTGTATATGTTTCTAGGAATTTGTCCATTTCTTCCAGATTGCCCATTTTATTGGCATATAATTGCTCATAATATTCTCTTATTATTGTTTTTATTTCTGTTGTGTTGGTTGTGATCTTTCCTCTGTCATTCTTGATTTTACTTATTTGCGTCCTTTCCTTTTTCTTTTTGATCAAACTGGCTAGTGGTTTATCAATTTTGTTCATTTTTCAAAGAACCTGCTTCCGGTTCCATTGATTTGGTCTACTGTTTTTGTTTTTGTTTTTGTTTTTGTTTTTGTTTTTGTTGTTTTTTGGTTTCAATAGCATTAATTTCTTTTGTAATCTTTATTATTTCCTGTCTTCTGCTGGTTTTGGGTTCTATTTGCTGTTCTTCTTCCACCTCCTTAAGGTGTAAGTTTAGGTTGTGTATCTGAGATCTTTTCTTCCTTCTTTAGGAAGGCCTGGAATGCTATATACTTTCATCTTATGACCACCTTTGCTGCGACCCAGAGGTTTTGGGTTGTGGTGTTATCATTTTAATGGACTTCCATATACTTTTTAACTTCCTTCCTTTTTAACTTCCTCCATCTACTTTTTAACTTCCTAATGAATTGGGTTAGCCCATTCATTCTTTAGTAGGATATTCTTTAGTCTCCAAGTATTTTTTACCTTTTGAAATTTTTTCTTGTGGTTGATTTTGAGTTTCACAGCATTGTGGTCTGAAACTATGCACAGTATGATCTCAATCTTTTTGTACTTACTTAGGGCTGATTTGTGTCCCAGTATATGGTCTATTCTGGAGAACTTTCCATGTGCGCTGGAGAAGAATGCATATTCTGATGCTTTAGGATGAAATATTCTGAATATATCTCTTAAGTCCATCTGGTCCAGTGTGTCATTCAAAGCCATTCTTTCCTTGTCGATTTTTTGTTGAGATGATCTGTCCATTGCTGTGAGTGGGGTGTTGAAGTCTCCTAATATTATGGTATTACTATCGGTGAGTTTCTTTATGTTTGTGATTAATTGATTTATATATTTGTGTGCTCTCCCATTTGGCGCATAAATGTTTACAATTATGAGGTCTTCTTCATCTATAGACCCCTTGATCATGATATAATGCCCTTCTGCATCTCTTGATACAGTATTTTAAGTCTAGATTGTCTGATATAAGTATGGCTACTTGGGCTTTCTTTTGTTGACCATTAGCATGATAGATGGTTCTCCATCCCCTTATGTTCAATCTGAAGGTGTCTTTAGGTCTAAAGTGGGTCTCTTGTGAACAGCATATAGATGAATCTTGTTTTCTTATCCATTACGTTACCCTATGTCTTTTGATTGGGGCATTGAGTCCACTGAGGTTTAGAGTGAGTACTGAAAGATATTAGTTTATTGCCATGATGATGCTTGTAGAGCTGGAATTTCTGATGGTGTTCTCTGGTCCTTTCTAATCTTCCTTGCTTTTGACACACACACACACACACACACACACACACACACACATATATTTTTCATCTTTTGTCCCCTCAGAGAGTCCCCCTTAAAATTTTTTGCAGGGCTGGTTTAGTGGTCAAAAACTCTTTTAATTTTTGTTTGTCTGGGAAACTTTGATCTCTCCTTCTATTTTGAATGACAGCCTTCTTGGATAAAGAATTCTTGTCTGCATACATTTCTGATTCAGCACACTGAATAGACTCCGCCACTCCTTTCTGGCCTGCCAAAATTCTGTGGATAGGTCTGCTGCAAACCTGATCTGTCTTCCCTTGTATGTTAGGGACTTTTTTCCTTGCGGCTTTCATGATTCTCTCCTTGCCTGAGTATTTTGTGAATTTGACTATGGTATGCCTTGTTGCTGGCCAGTTTTTGTTGAATCTAATGGGGGTCCTCTGTGCTTCCTGGATTTTGATGTCTGTGTCTTTCCCCAGGTTAGGAAGTATTCCACTATGATCAGCTCATATAACCCTTCTACCCCTATTTCTCTTTCTTCCTCTTCTCGGACCCCTATGATTCTGATGTTCCTTTTTAATGAGTCACTGATTTCTCTAATTCTTAAATCATGCTCTTTTGCCTTAATCTCCCTCTTTTTTTCTGCTTCATTATTTTCTATAAATTTGTCCTCTATATCGCTGATTCTCTGTTCTGCCTCATCCATCCTTACCACAGCTGCATCCATCCGTGATTGCAGTTCAGGTATAACATTCTTAATTTCATTTTGGCTATTTTTTTTTTACTTCTCTTATCTATTCAGAAAGGGATTCTAATCTATTTTTGACTCCAGCTAGTATTCTTATTATAGTGATTCTAAATTCTGGTTCAGACATCTTGCTTGTACCTGTGTTGGTTAAATCCCTGGCTGTTGTTTCTTCGTGGTCTTTCTTTAGGGGTGAATTCCTTTGTTTTGTCATTTGAAGAGAGAAAAGGAATTAATGAAGTAGAAATATTGAAATAAAATAAATAAAATTTCAAAAATATTAAAATTAAAAATTAAACACACACACACACACACACACACACACACACACAAATCTAATAGTTAATGCTCGGTCCTAGGTGTGTTTTTTTTTAGGTGTTGAAAGTAGTTTGACAGGTTAGGGAAAAAAAGGGGGCAAAGTAAATCATTTGAGAATTTGAAAAAATGCATACACTGATGTTGAGTGAAATGGGTAGATGGGAGTAAAATAGAATTTGAAAATAATATAGACAAAAGTAAAGCATATAGTAGAAAAAATTAAATAAAATATTTTTAATAAAAATTATGAATTTTTTGTTCTGTATTTAAGAAAAAAGTAAAGAAATGAAAAAGACAATAAAGATAAAGAAAAGAAAAAAAGAAATCATTTGATAATTTGAAAATGTGAATATACTGTAGTAGACTAAACTAAAATGATGGAAATAAAATGGAATTTGAAAAAATTTACATAAAACTAAAAAAAACATAGTAATGACAATTAAATAAGATTATTTTGGAAATATTAAATTTGTTGTCAAATAGTTTTCTATACAACACCCAATGCTCATCCCAACAGGGGTCCTCCTCAATACCCATCACCCACCCTCCCCTCCCTCCCACCCCCCATCAACCCTCAGTTTATTCAGTTTTTAAGAGTCTGTTATGGTTTGACTCCCTCCCTCTCTAAATTTTTTTTTCTTCCCCGTCCCCATGGTCTTCTGTCAAGTTTCTCAAGGTCCAAATAAAGGTGAAAACATACAGTATCTGTCTTTCTCCATATGACTAATTTCACTCAGCACAACACTGTCCAGATTCATCCATGTTGCTACAAAAGGCCACATTTCATTCTTTCACAATGTCAGGTAGTATTCCATTTTGAATAGATACCACAATTTCTTTATCCATTCATTAGTTGATGGACATTTAGACTCTTTCCATAATTCGCTATTGTTCAAAGTGCTGCTATAAACATTGGGGTATAAGTGCCCCTATGCATCAGCACTCCTGTATCCTTTGGGTAAATTCCTAGCAGTGCTATTACTGGGTCATAGGGTAGACCTATTTTTAATTTTTTTTAATTAAAAAAAATTTAATGTTTATTTATTTTTGGGACAGAGAGAGACAGAGTATGAACGGGGGAGGGGCAGAGAGAGAGGGAGACACAGAATCCGAAACAGGCTCCAGGCTTTGAGCTGTTGGCACAGAGACCGACATGGGGCTCGAACCCACGGACCATGAGATCATGACCTGAGCCGAAGTCAGACGCTTAACCAACCAAGCTACCCAGGCGCCCCCCTATTTTTAATTTTTTAGGAACATCCACACTATTTTCCAGAATGGCTACACCAGTTTGCATTCCCACCAACAGTGCAAGAGGGCTCCCGTTTCTCCACATCCTCTGCAGCATCTATAGTCTCCTGATTTGTTCATTTTAGCCACTCTGACTGGCATGAGGTGGTATCTTCAGTGTGGTTTTCATTTGTATTTCCCTGATGAGGCGTGACGTTGAGTTCTTCCCATGTGCCTGTTGGCCATCTGGATGTCTTCTTTAGAGAAGTGTCTATTCATGTCTTCTGCCCCTTTCTTCACTTGATTATTTGTTATGAGGTGTGGAATTTCATGAGTTCTTTATAGATTTTGGATACTAGCCCTTTGTCTGATATGTCATTTGCAAATATCTTTTCCCATTCCGTTGGCTGCCTTTTAATTTGGCTGAGTGTTTCCTTTGCAGTGCAGCTTTTTATCTTCATGAAGTCCCAATAGTTCATTTTTGTTCTTAATTCCCTTGCCTCTGGAGATGTGTCAAGTAAGAATTTGCTGTGGCTGAGGTCAGAGAGGTTTTTTCCTGCTCTCTCCTCTAGGGTTTTGATGGTTTCCTGTCTCACATTCAGGTCCTTTATCCGTTTTGAGTTTATTTTTGTGAATGGTGTAAGAAAGTGGTCTAGATTCATTCTTCTGCATGTTGCTGTCCAGTTCTCCCAGCACCATTTGTTAAAGAGACTGTCTTTTTTCCATTGGATATTCTTTCCTGCTTTGTCAAAGATTAGTTGGCCATACATTTGTGGGTCCAAGTCTGGAGTCTCTATTCTATTCCATTGGTCTATGTGTCTGTTTTTGTGCCAATACCATGGTGTCTTGATGATGGCAGCTTTGTAGTAGAGGCTAAAGTCTGGGATTGTGATGCCTCCCACTTTGGTCTTCTTCTTCAATATTTGGCTATTCTGGGTCTTTTGTGGTTCCATACAACTTTTAGGATTCCTTGCTCTAGCTTCGAGAAGAATGCTGGTGCAATTTCGATTGGGATTGCAATTTCGATTGTGTAGATTGATTTGGGTAGTATTGACATTTTAACAATATGTATTCTTCCAATCCATGAGCATGGAATGTTTCTCCATTTCTTTGCATCTTCTTCAGTTTCCTTCATAAGCTTTCTATAGTTTTCAGCATACAGATCTTTTACATCTTTGGTTAGGTTTATTCCTAGGTATTTTATGAATCTTGGTGCAATTGTGAATGGGATCAGTTTCTTTATTGGCATTTCTGTTGCTTCACTGTTAGTGTATAAGAATGCAACTGATTTCTGTACATTGCTTTTGTATCTTGCGACTTTTCTGATTTCATGTATCAGTTCTAGCAGACTCTTGGTGGAGTCTATTGGGTTTTTCATGTGTAGTATCATGTCATCTGCAAAAAGTGAAAGCCTGACTTCATCTTTGCCAATTTTGATACCTTTGATTTCCTTTTGTTGTCTGATTGCTGATGCTAGCACTTCCAACTCTATGTTAAACAACAGCAGTGAAATATCTCAATTTTTCCCCATTGAGGATGATATTAGCTGTGAGCTTTTCATAAATGGCTTTTATGATGTTCAAGTGTTTTCCTTATATCCCAAGTGTCTTGAGGGTTTTTATTAAGAAACGATGCTGAAATTTGTCAAATTCTTTCTATGCATCGATTGACAAGATCATATGGTTCTTATCTTTTCTTTTATTAATGTGATGTATCACACTGATTGATTTGCGAATGTTGAACCAGGCCTGCAGCCCAGGAATGAATCCCGTTGATCATGGTGAATAATTTTTTATATGCTGTTGAATTCGATTTGTTAGTATCTTATTGAGAATATTTGCATCCATATTCATCAGGGATATTGGGCTGTAGTTGTGTTTGTTGTTGGGTCTCTGTCTGGTTTAGGAATCGAAGTAATGCTGGCTTCATAGAATGAGTCTGGAAGTTTTCCTTCCCTTTCTATTTTTTTGGAACAGCTTGAGAACTAGAGGTATTATCTCTGCTTTAAATGTCTGGTAGAATTCCCCAGGGAAGCCATCTGATCCTGGACTCTTGTTTGTTGGGAGATCTTTAATGACTAATTCAATTTCTTCACTGGTTATGGGTCTGTTCAAATTTTTCTATTTCTTCCTGTTTGAGTTTTGGAAGTGCATGGGTGCTTAGGAATTTTTCCATTTCTTCCAAGTTGTCCAGTTTGTTGGCATATAATTTTTCATAGTATCCCCTGATCATTGCTTGTATTTCTAAGGGTTTGGTTGTAATAATTCCATTTTCATTCATGATTTTAAATTTTGTGTCATCTCCCTTTTCTTTTTGAGAAGGCTGGCTAGAGGTTTATCAATTTTGTTTATTTTTTCAAAAAACCAATTCTTGGTTTCATTGATCTGCTCTTCAGTTTTTTAGATTCTATATTGTTTATTTCCGCTCTGATCTTTATTATGTCTCTTCTTTTGCTGGGTTTAGGGTGTCTTTGCTGTTCTGCTTCTATTTCCTTTATGTGTGCTGTTAGATTTTGTATTTGGGATTTTTCTTGTTTCTTGAGATAGGCTTGGATTACAATGTATTTTCCTCTCAGGACTGCCTTTGCTGCATCTCAAAGCATTTGGATTGTTGTATTTTCTTTTTTTTTTTAATGATTTTTTTTTTATTTTTGATAGAGACAGAGGCAGAATGCGAGTGGGTTAGGGGCAGAGAGAGAGGAAGGCACACAATCTAAAGCAGGCTCCAGACTCTGAGCTGTCAGCACAGACCTGGACGTGGGGCTCGGAGACACAAGCTGTGAAATTGTGACCTGAGCCGAAGTTGGAATCTCAACCGACTGAGCCACCTTGGGCCCCCCTGGAGTGTTGTATTTTCATTTTCATTTGTTTCCATATATTTTTTAATTTCTTCTCTAATTGCCTGGGTGACCCGTTCATTCTTTAGTATGGTGTTCTTTAACCTCCATGCTTTTGGAAGTGTTCCAGACTTTTTCCTGTTGTTGATTTCAAGTTTCATAGCACTTTGGTCTGAAACTGTGAATGGTATGATCTGAGTTCTTTTGTACTTATGAAGGGCTGTTTTATGACCCAGTATGTAATCTATCTTGGAGAATGTTCCATGTGCACTCGAGAAGATAGTATATTCTGTTGCTTTGGGATGCAGAGTTCTAAATATATCTGTTAAGTCCATCTGATCCAATGTATCATTCAGGGCCCTTGTTTCTGTATTGATCCTGTGTCTAGATGATCTATCCATTGTTGTATGTGGGTGTTAAAGTCCCCTGAAGTGATCACATTCTTATCAATAAGGTTGCTTATGTTTGTAATTATTTTATATATTTGGGTGCTTCCATATTCGGTGCATAGACATTTATAATTGTTAGCTCTTCCTGATGGATAGACCCTGTAATTATTATATAATGCCCTTGTTCACCTCTTGTTACAGCCTTTTATTTAAAGTCTAGTTTGTCTGATATACGTATGGCTACTCCAGCTTTCTTTTGACTTCCAGTAGCATGATAGCTATCCATCCCCTCAATTTCAATCTGAAGGTGTCCTCAGGTCTAAAATGAGTCTCTTGTAGACAGCAAATAGATGGGTCTTGTTTTTTTTATCCATTCTGATACCCTAGGTCTTTTGGTTGGAGCATTTAGTCCATTTACATTCAGTCTTATCATGGAAAGTTATGGGTTTAGAGTCATTGTGATATCTGTAGGTTTCATGCTTGTAGTGATGTCTCTGGTACTTTGTGGTCCTTGCAACATTTCACTTACAGAATCCCCCTTAGGATCTCTTGTAGGGCTGGTTTAGTGGTGATGAATTCCTTCCATTTTTGTTTGTTTGGGAAGAACTTTATCTTGCCTATTCTGAATGACGGACTTGCTGGATAAAGGATTCTTGGCTGCATTTCTGGTCTTCACATTGAAGATTTCCTGCCATTCCTCTCTGGCCTGCGAAGTTTCAGTAGATAGGTCTGACACTACTCTTATGGATCTTACTTTGTAAGTTAGAGCATGTTTATCTCTAGCTGCTTTCAGAATTTTCTCTTTATCCTTGTATTTTGCCAGTCTCATTATGTTATATCGTGCAGAAGATCGATTCAAGTTACATCTGAAGGGAGTTCTCTGTGCCTCTTGGATTTCAATGCCCTTTTCCTTCCCCAGATCAGGGAAGTTCTCAGCTATGATTTGTTTAAGTACACCTTCAGCCCCTTTCTCTCTCTCTTCCTCTTCTGGAATTCCTATGATACAGATATTGTTCCATATGATTGCATCACTTAGTTCTCTAATTCTCCCCTCATACTCCTGGATTTCTTTATCTCTTTTTCTCAGCTTCCTCTTTTTTCATAATTTTATCCTCTAATTCACCTATTCTCTCCCCTGCCTCTTCAGTCCATGCTACGGCCACCTCCATTTTATTTTGCACCTCATTTATAGTATTTTTTAGCTCCTCATGACTATTTCTTAGTCCCTTGATCTCTGTAGTAATAGATTCTCTGCTTTATTCTGTGCTTTTTTCAAGCCCAGTAATTAGTTTTATGACTATAATTCTAAATTCTTGTTGTGTTATAGTGCTTAAATCGTTTTTGATCAATTCGTTAGGTGTCGCTACTTCCTGGAGTTTCTTTTGAGGCCAAGTCTTCCATTTCATCATTTTTGGTAGTCCCTGTGGTGGCTCCAAACTGCAGGGCACTTCCCCTGTGCTGTCTGGTGTATCTTGTGTTGGTGGGCGGGGCTGCAGTCAGACCCAATGTCTGCCCCCAGCCCACCGCTGGGGCCACAGTCACACTGGTGTGTACCTTATCTTACCCTCTCCCAGGGGCAAGATTCATTGTGGAGTGGTGTGGCCCCTGTCTGTGCAGCTTGCACACTTCCAGGCTTGGGGTGCTGCTTCGATAGGATCTGGCATATTAGACAGGGTGGATCCGCAAGGTGCACAGTCGTGGGAGGGGTAGGCTTAGCTTGCTTTGCCATCAGAGGTCCCCTGTGGTATGGGCCCTGAAGCAACGGGAGGGAGGCAGACCCATCGGAGGGATGGATCCACAGAAGCACAGTGTTGGGTGTTTGCGTGAGGCAAGCAAGTTTGGTGACAGGAACTGGTTCCCTTTGGGATTTCGGCTGGGGGATGGGAGAGGGAGATGGCGCTGGCCACTGCCTTTGTTCCTGCGGAGCTGAGCTCTGTCTTCCGGGACTCATCAACTCTGCCTCCAGGTGTCCTCTTACTCTCCCCTCTCTCTGAGAGCAGAGATGTTGAGTTTTAGCACCCAGATGTTAAGCCCCGCTGGCTGTCAGAACTCACAGAGTCCAGCCCCTCCGCTTTTGCAAGCCAGACTTTGGGGTTTTTGCCTTCCCGGGCGGTCTCCCCCTCCACCACTCTGGCTCCCTCCCAACTGTCCCTATAGCATGCACCGCCTCTCTGCCCTTCCTGCCTTCTTCCATAGGCTTCTTGTGTGTGCTTGGCTCTGGAGAGTCCGTTCTGCTAGTCTTCTGGAAGTTTTCTGGGTTATTTAGGCAGATGTGGGTGGAATCTAAGCGATCAGCATGATAAGGTGTTCTCTTAAGCCGCCATCTTCCCCTCTGTCCCCCAATAGGAATATTTTTAATAGAAATTGAAAGTAAAAATGAAGTTTTGTCTCTTGCCCCCCAAGCACAGGCTATAGGACAGCCAGCGAGGCATCTGAATGACCTTGCTGTGGTTCAGATCCTTCTTGGGAAATACAACCTCAGAGGAGATGTAGCACCATGAGGGACGACCTTGAGAACCTTGGACAGGAGCCAGCACTGCCCAGAATGCAAACAGCAGGAGGGACGCACTTAGGGTGACCTGGCCCTCTGCCAGCCTCATGCCTCTGCTCAGGGAAATCTGCCAGTGAGAATGGATAAATGGAGGATCCTCAGCAAAGCCAGATCTAGACCATCTGACAGAACAGAGGGCTGTGCTGGGCAGTCAGCACCCTACACTTGGTGGCCACCTGTGGGGTTAGGTAACAGTCACAGGGTGTGGCATTGGGTGACCCTGTGCATCAGTTTAGCTGGAGCATATGTGGCAGAGGCAGGCTGGCCCTGTCCAAGCATGCTCACATGGACATAGTAGGGACTTGGACCCAGAGACGTGGCTCTATTCAACACATTCCATTTTTCCCTTAGCTACTTGAATACAGAATATACTATTTTAACACGCTGAACTTCTCTACCACTTCCATGTTCTGTGGTACTGCTGGTTCACTTTCTATGGATGACTACTTTTCCTCATTATGGAGACCACTGCTTCCTACTTCCTTGGCATGTGGAGGTAGACATCAATTTTGCCTTTGTACGTGTTGAAAAACATTGCTTTGTAATTTTACATGTCTTATTCTGGTTGGCTATTAGTTTGCAAGCCATTTGATCCTTTTGGTTGTTACTTTGAAGCTTCCTCTGAGTTTACTGAGGAAACATTTCCCAGTATTCTGTGTCATGATTGGTGACGTGCAAGGTTGCATTTTAGTATTTTCTTATGGCAGCTGGTGAGAACAGAAAGTACTGGTGACCATGTGTGAGCTCCAGGATTTTTTCCCTCTAATCCTTTATTGTGATTCTTTCCCGGCTTCTGGCAGTCTCCTCCTATGCATGTGGGGTTCCCTCCTCAGCTGGAGACACAAAGGGGCGTCTGCTGGTGCCCAACTTGAGAGGAAGAGTGAATGTCCCCACTAGTTTTAAAATGCCCGCCTTCCTTTTACACAAAAACCAGATAGGGATACCATAACACACCTAAAAACTACATGGGCAAAAATCTCCTTGACCTTGGTCTTGGAAATGATGTTTCGGATATGACTCCAAATGCACAGTCAATGAAGACAGAAATCAGTGAGTGAGAACACATCAAACTAAAAATCTTCTGCTTAGGAAAAGACACATTCACCAAAGGAAAAGACATTTTACAGGGATGGAAAAAAATTGTAAAACGTGTGATATGAGGTTCATATCCAAAATTTAAAAAAGCTTATTTTGCTGAACATTATAACAAGCAACCCAATTTAAAAAAAATTGGGGAGTAGAGGACTTGAAAGGGCATGTTTCCAAAGTCCATGTACAAACGTCCAGCAAGTGCATTGAAAGGTGCTCAACGTCACTCATTACCAGAGACATGCAAATCAAAGCCACAATCCCATAACACTTCACACCTGTTATTATGGCTGTTACCATCAGACAAGAGATAACAAATGCTTGTGAGCATGTGGAAATAAGGAAACCTGGTACACTGTCCCTAGGAATGTAAACTGGTGAGGTTACTACTGAAAGCAGTATGGAGAATTCTCAAAAAATTAGAAACAAAAGTATGGTTGTGCCCAGCGATCCCATTTCTGAGTGATATATACAGGGGATGAAGTCACTACATCAGAGATATGTGCACCCCATGTTCATTGCAGTCTTATTCTCCATAGCTGAGACACTGAAGAGACCTAACTGCTCATCAAGGGATTAATAGATAAAGAAGATGTGAGATTAGATAGATAGTTGGATGGATACAGAGATAGATAGATAGATAGATAGATAGATAGATAGATAGATAGATTTCATCCATATAAAAGTTAATCGTGCCATTTGTGACTACATGGATGAAGCTTGAAGACATTATGCTAAGTTAAATTAGTCAGACAGAGAAAGACACATTCTGTATGATCACACTTACATGTGGAGTCTAGAAACATCAAATTCACAGAAACAGAGTGTGCAATGGTGGGTTCCAGGGACTGAGGGGCAGGGAAAATGGGGGCGGGGGGCATTGCTCAGTGTGTCCAAACTTCCAGTTAGAAGATAGACAAAAAGCTTCCATGGGTCTAATATATAGTAAGATGACAATAATTAATATACATATTGTATATTGAAAGTTGCTTTATGTTCTTACCATAATTAGCTGAAGAATGTATCGACTAACTTCAACTTGGTAAACATTTTGAATTATATACATGTATCAAGGCATCACATTGTACACCTTAAACTTACATAATGTGATATGTCGATTGTATCTCAATAAATCTGGGGCTAAAAAAAAAAGGTATTCCTAGAAGACATTCCTATACACATTTGGCTAGTAATAATTTAACTATGCATGGACATGACTGCAAATCATACAATATGTGATATTAACCCTAAAGATGTTTTATGCACAGAGAAGATTTCATACAAGTGTGCATGTGTCTGTGTTGGTGGGAATAATTTCATGTGATTCTGTACACTCATAGAAACAACAGCCATAACAACAGGTGTTAGGACACTGGTGCTAAGTAGAGATCGTGGCGTTTTTGAAGAAAATTAAAGACATTATGGTCAGGGGATAGATCATGAGCAATTTGGGATGTAAAACAAAACAAACCAAAACAAAACAAAACAAAACAAAACAAAACAAAACAAAAAAAGAAGGGTGAACACTTTTCCTTATTGTGATTGGAACATAACATAAGGTCTGTGTTTTCTTTCCACATCTCACAGCTTTTGTACTCCATTTCCCATATGAATGGCTTCCTTTGTGCTTAGTTGATATTTTGCAGTGACACATTTTCATTTGCTTCTTTGTTCCTTTGTGCACATTCTTTAGATAGATCCTTTGGGTTTACCATGCCCTCATACAAAACACTCTAAAGCCGTAACAGTCTATTGTCAACTGATAACTACTTAAATTCAATCCCATGGACAAGTACACTTTAACGGCTCCACACCACTCCCCACTCTACTGATGTCACAGGCCACATCTGTATGTATTGTGTACCCATGAGCATTGATTTATAGTCACACTTGATGCTTTTGTCTTTTGAATCTCACAAAAGAATTGGAAGTGTAGTAGAGGGGTAATGTCAGCCTCATAGCAGCCTAAGATGTCCCTGTGTTGTCTCTCACACCCCTCCAAAACTTGGCATCCATCCACAAACAAATGTGCATTTTTGGGCCCTGTGGGATCCAGCTCCATATGCCAATGGACCCCTGAATAGTCTTCCCTACACATGCATAGGTGAACATACCTGTGTGTGGCTATGGACTCTACAGTGACCCCTGAACCTGCTCCACCTTTCTTGTCTGTGGTCTCCGAGGTTCTGGGAAACAGTCTTAGTTGATCACACATGGACTGGAGTCTTTGTGGAAGTCCAACTTTCCAAAGAAAGTGAAAACTCTAACTTTAAATGATATCTTCATTCCCCCCATCCTTGTGCATTGTAGCATTATTTACAAGAACCAAAACACCCTATGTGTCCGCAGACAGAAGAATGAGTAAAAAGAAGTGTGGCCTGTATGTACAGTGGAATTCTATGATTCGTCCATAAGAAAGAATGAAAATTTGCCCTTTGCGACAACATGGGTGGATCCTGAGGGCATCAGGATAAGTGAAGTAAGTCAGACATGTGAGAAATCAAATACGTATGTCCTGGTGTAGGACATTACAGGGAACACATTGCAAAGCAGAACACTGCTTTCTGGCTTTGCTGAGAACGGCAGGCAGTGCTTTGCTTGTGTGGTTAATGTGTATCTAGGAGTCACTAACTTCCCTTATCTCCTTAACGTATATCTAGGGAGCACTCATCACCCTTATCTAGTTAATATAGACCTAGGGGGCACTTGCTTTGCTTATCGATTTAATGTAAATCTAGGGGATACTCAGTTCCCTTATGTAGTTAACGTAAGTCTAGTGGGAACACTAAAGTTCACTTATTTAGTTAATATTGATTTAGTGCAACTAGTTAATATAAATCTAGGGGGCACTGCACTGATTTAGTTGAAATAAATTTAGGGGAACTCACTGTGATTATCTAGTTAATGTAAATCTAGGGGGCACTTAGTTCCCTTATGTAGTTAATGTAAATCTAGGGATCATTCACTTATCCAGTATATTTTTATCTGGTGGACACTCATTTAACTACCTAGTTAATGTGAATTTATGGGGCACTCGTTTCACTTATCTAGTTAATGTAAATCTAGGGGGCACTCATTTCCTTGTCTTGTTAATGAAAATCTATGGGACACATTAGGTAAGCACACTTTGCTTATCTAATGAATGTATATCTAGGGTGCATTCACTTTGCTTATCTAGTTAATGTCAGCATAGGGGGAACTCACTTTAATTATCCGGTTAATGTATGTTTAGGGGGCACTCACTTTGCTTATCTAGTAAATGCAAATCTCGGGGGCAAGCTCCACTTCCCATATCTAGTTAATGTCAATCTAGGGGACACACTCACTTTGCTTATGTAGTTGTATATTTTCAATTCAGAAGAAAATAAACAGACTTTAATATCACTATTATGATTTAAAATACATTCTAGACAACTGTAAAAATAGTAAAAAATGTTTAGAAAAAGGGTCCCTAACTTTCCACAGGCTCAACTCTGCAGGATTTCTAGAAGTTTCTTGGGAGAACCAAAGTGGAAATCCTAGGCAGACCCTCATCTAAGGATGAACTCACTGAAAAATAGAGAAAAGAAGGAGAAAAGGGGTTCATATTCATTGGGCTCCCTCGGAATGCCAGAGACATCCATAGGCACTTGTGCCTACCTTTCTGATTGATTTCACTGGGGGCTACTTTCAGCCTCATAGTCTCAGTCTCCCACATTTGGAAATTTGCTCTCCAGGGAGGCACAGCTTGCACTGGCTGGGATCCAATCCATGTCCCTTTCCCTGACAGCCCACAGACACCCCAGTGTGGGACAGGCAGTATGGGTGGGTGGGAGCCCTCCATCACCCTGAACCCATATTGGGACCAGGAAATGAGAGATTACCTGAAGAATGAGAAAAAGCTCAGAGTGCACGAGCACAGTTTTGGGGAAAATTCATGAATTTGTCCCTAAAGGAGCTTGTGGCAACTTCTCTTATTTCTGGAACCAGAAACCTCAGCCCAAGACACAGCTGCTGACTCAGGTCTTCTGCACAGAGTCTTAGGCACCGTTTGGGCTCTTACAGGCTTACACAAATACATAGAGGCCACAAGCATGCAGTTTTCAAGTTTTATTTCGGAGTTCTGCTCAGTGACGCATCAGAGACCTGGTGTCAGGTCCATGATGTGCCTGTGGACCCCTGTGTCTCCCGCAGACCCCTGGAAACATGGATGTTTGCTGTGCCGCCTCATTACTGTATTTTCACAGATGATCCACGTGGATTGTCTATAGTTGTTTAGGGGTCTGGAGGCTGAATTATGCATTGTCTTGATCAACAGTCTCTTCCGTAACTTTCTGTCTGTTGATAGTTCTGACATTTCCGGCAACAGCAAAGAGGAATGCAGCAATTAAGACATAGATTCTACCAAAGATCACTCTGAGATATACCACGGATTCACGACTTTGTCTGACTGACCGCATTCTTCTTGGAGGGGGTCCACTGTCTGTGCTCCCACCAGTGCCTCGTTCAGTGCACCGTGGAGGATCCCAGCCTACGTGGCAATGGCAGTTCCTGTTATTGTTGCATATCCCTCTGTGACTGCATTTCTCCAGGATACAGTCATAGTTCAGCTGAGCCACACTGCCATTGCAGTAGGTATCCTGACAGAACTTTCCAGGAGCACAGGGGGTACCAGTTCTCACATGACCAATATCTGTTGTTCCTGTGCTACGATGCGAATCCAGCCCAAAACACCAGAACCCTGAGATCTCAGACTGATGAAATCCAACATGCTCTTGCAGCTGAGGGAGATGTGTGACATTACTACACTGCAGCCTTCCACACTGCATGTCTGTAGGGGAACAGGGTTTAGATTTGAATACCCCTGGGTCTCTTCTGCAGTGTCCATATCGGCTGCCTTTTTGATTTATGGTATAGCAGACATTTTCACCCTTCACAGCATTTCTGCCAAAGATTTCTTGGCAGTGCATAGTGCGGTCAGTGCAGTTTCCATGATAGCAGTAGCCCTCTTCAGTGCACGGGGTTCCATCTTGCATATAGAAGTCATCAGGGCACTCCACGGACACCCCACGGCAGTATTCTGGAAGATCACATATATTTTGGATTGGCCTGTAGAGTGTCCCAGCATCGGAATAGGTGCAGTTTGTACAGCATCTGCCTGTATTACATTTGCTGCCAGGGTTTAGAATACAATCAGTCGTACAGCAGGGATTGTTGTAGCACTGCTTGAAGGAGCCACAGTCACACTGCTCACCTGGCTCCACTACATAGTTTCCACAACGATCGTGAGTCAGGCTTTTATTGAAATAGGAAAGTCCTGAGTCAAATATGCACTCACAAAAATTATTCACCACTACATGCTGCATATGAATGAAGGAACAGTTACTGAAAGAATCTGTCATAATAGGGTATTGATTCATAATGCAGGTAGACCTCCTCTGGCATGCACAAAACTGATTGTCATAAAAAATACCAATAGATAATGCAAATTTTTTGTGCTACTAACACAGACAACAATAAAAAATGTCTGCCTAGAGAAGAAAGCGAGATGATGGATTTTGATCCGCATACCGCATATGTGGCTGGCTGAAACTGAAGTTCATGTGGTGCATCTTTGTTCATAAGTAAAGCTGTATGTGGTTTAAAAGCAACAAACAAGTGTCTTTCAAAGTAGATTTGAATCGGAATCCCTGGCACCTGAAAATTGTTCAAGACAACTGGATCTTCCAGATTATAAATGACCATGGACGAAATATAATGCCTTACATCAATCCCTTGAAGCATTGAGTCAGTCAAACTAACAAGCCTTATGAGGAATCGGGCACATTTTGACACGTTGTTGAACACACTATACATTGTTTTGGAACCGAGAACAAGTCCTTTCAAAATCCCATGATGGGATGAATACAACTTACTAGAGATCCTGGGGGCTGCACTGATATTTGCTTGAGAGAACAGGGGGTTCCTATCCTCCTTATATCCCAGGTTATAAGTAGGTCCCGTTGCATTGGTGTCTGCCACTATCTGAGAAACAACGTGTTCAAACCGTTGGGAATCGCTGAGGGGTCTGATTTCATAGGCAAGGTCATCCAACTTCATGATACCTTCAAGGCCCCCATAGCACGTGTCCATGGTGACCATGGAAAGAGGAATCTCCTCCAGGTAGCCGAGGTAGTAACAGTCTGGAGGGATGAAGGGGTAGTCCGTCTGCAAGGCTCCCTGATCATCCTGAGTCATCATCAGCAAATGTCTGGACCAAAAGAGTTTCCTGTGCCTCATGTGGATAACATGGCTCTTGCCCCCAAAATGCAGGCTATAGGACAGCCAGCCAGGCTTCTGAACGCCCTTGCCGTGGTGCAACTCCTTGGGAATTACCACCTCAGAAGAGATGTAGCGCCATGAGGGACAACCTTGAGAACCTTGGACAGGAGCCAGCACTGCCCAGAGCGCAATAAGCAAGAGGGACACCCTCAGGGTGACCTGGTCCTCTGCCAGCCTCATGCGCCTGCTCAGGGACATCTGCCAGTGAGAATGGATAAATGGAGGATCGTCAGCAAAGCCAGGTCTAGACCATCAGACAGAACAGAGGGCTGTACCGGGTGACCAGCACCCTACACCTCGGGGCCACCTGTGGGGTTAGGTAACAGTCACAGGGTGTGGCATTGGGTGACCCTGCTCATTAGTTCACCTGGGGTGGATGTGGGAGAGTCAGGTGGGCCATGGTCAACAGTGCTCACATGGACATGGGTAGGGACTTGGACCCAGAAACACGGCTCTATTCAACACATTCCATCTTTTCTCCTTCTACTTGGATACGGGATATGCAATTATAACACACTGAACTTCTCTACCAATTCCATGTCCTGTGGTACTGCTGGGTCACTTTCTCTGGATGACTGCTTTTCCTCATTATGGAAACCAATGCTTCCTACTTCCATGGGATATGGAGGTAGACTGTCAATTTTACCTTTGTATGTACTGAAAAACATCGCTTTGTAATTTTACATGTCTTATTCTGGTTGGCTATTTTGCAACCGTTTGATCCTTTTGCAAGGCGTTTGATCCTTTTGATTGTTGCTTTGAAGCTTCCTCTGAGTTTACTGAGGGAACATTTCCCAGTATTCTGTGTCATGATTGGTGAAGTACAAGGTTGTATTTTCATTTTTTCTTATGCCATCTGGTGAGAACAGAAAGTACTGCTGAACATGTGTGAGCCCCAGGGGATTTCCCCTCTAATCCCTTATTGTTGTTCTTTCCTGGCCTCTGGCAGTCTTCTCCCATGCCTGTGAGTTTCTCTCCTCAGGCGGAGATAGATGCAGGGGAGTTGAAGTTACTTTGGCAGCTTGCACCATGGAGGCTGCACATGATCAAAAATGGTATCGACCATGGAACTCCCTTGTTTAAGTACCGTCTAGCCCTTTTAAATCCCCTGGGTTGGGCAGAAACCCTCAGAGTTGGCTTTTGGAGAAGAGTCTGCCTTTTCTCTGGGTGGCTGTCCTCCTAAATAAAGCTCAACTTCTTTTCCCACCAAAACTAAAACTTGAACATTGACCTTTCCAGAAACACTCAGCTGAATTTGGGATTTGATAATAATAAAATGGAGAGTGGAATGGCAGTTGTCTGGGGTGGGCAGGGTGGGGCAATGAGGAGTAGATCTCAAGGGCTATGATTTTGTGTTATGCAAGATGATTAAGTTCTAGTGGGATCTCCACAACATTACACCTGTAATTACCAATACTGTACTGTACGGTTAAAAGTTTGTGAAGAGTGTGGGTCTCATGTTCAGTGAGATCCTAACACAGTACGAAAGTGGAAACACTAATTTTGCTTCTCATACGACAGTATGATGAACTGCATGGACACACTCTCTACTGATAATGTGAAAATAATTTAAAAACATTTACATACTTTGAATACTAACCCTGAGGATATGTCATTTACAAATATCTTCTTCCATTCCATAGGTTGCCTTTTAGTTTTGTTGATTGTTTCCTTCACTGTACAGAAGCATGCTATTTTGAGGTAGTCCCAATAGTTCATATATGTATGTATTTAATTTT
This sequence comes from Neofelis nebulosa, assembly GCF_028018385.1. Lineage (NCBI taxonomy): Eukaryota > Metazoa > Chordata > Mammalia > Carnivora > Felidae > Neofelis > Neofelis nebulosa. Next base: position 149,696,752 of record NC_080788.1, read on the forward strand.
CTTGTTTTATTTTTAATTTAAATTCAAGTGTTCAGTCTTTGAGTCCCACGTTTACAGGAAGTTGAGTTGTCATGATTAACTTTATGGGTTATCTTGACTGAGTCATGGGTGCCCATATTCACTACTGTTTCTGTGGATGTCTGTGATGAGTTTCCAGAAGAGATTGGCATTTCCATCCATGGTTTCTTTCTGCCAGGGCATCACCCATTCCATTATAGTTCTGAGTAGAATCCCATGCAGAGGGAGGAAGAATCCTTCATTTTTACTTTCCATGTGCGTGTTTGAACTGGAACATTTGTCTCCTCCTATCCTTGTTCTTGGAGTTACTTCATCAGCTCCCCACGTTCTGAGACTAGACACTAATTCAGAATCAGACAAAAGTTAAATCACTGGTTTTCCTGGGTCTCCAGCTTGTGACAGTAGATCTTGGGACTTCTCAACATATTTTGTCATGGAAACCAATGTGCTTTGGGTTCTGTTGCTTAAGGGAATCCTGATTAATACATGGAGACAATTTATGTCTTGTTTACAGGAATTGAATAAAGCTGTAGCTCATTTAAAGTCCTGAGTAGCAAGTGCCAGGAGGGAAGTGTCACGTTGTTTGATTGGGACAAGGGCTGGGTGAAGATAATGGGGAGCTGTGGGATCCTGTGTTCCTGGCTGCACAGGGAGCGCATCTGGGACTCCTGTAAAGGTTCAGCTTTTGTGCCTCAGGAATTCTGTAATTCACTCATGTTGAGGGACCAGAGTAAGCAAGTGCAAACAACTGTGTCTTTGTGCATGTTAGTCTAGTTTCCCTATGACAACCCAGTTGCTAATTCAGAGAGTTAATAGGTAAACACAGAATCATATAACCAGGGAGGCTCCCTGGGGAAACTGCTGTGTGGAGAGGAAGCCCCAGACCCTGACAGGAAACCTGCCTGTAACCTCCATCTGCAACTGCTCCTGGGAACACAAAGCAGAATTTTGCATAGTGTGCGCCCCCTGGTGGTGCTGATCCCCTCCTGCAGGGAGGTTTGCGTGTGGGCTCCCAGTGAGGTCCCCTCACCGTGTCTCCTACACAGTAACATGTGGCCGTGTCCTCAGTCTTCAGGTTGTTCATCTGCAGATACAGCGTGTTCTTGGCGTTGTCTCTGGAGGTGGTAAATCGGCCCTTCACGGAGTCTGCGTAGTATGTGCTACCTCCACTACTAATTGCTGAGACCCACTGCAGCCCCTTCCCTGGAGCCTGGTGGACCCAGCTCATCCAAGAGCTACTGAAGGTGAATCCAGAGGCCACACAGGTGAGTCTCAGGGACCCCCCAGGCTTCACCAGGTCTCCCCCAGACTCCACCAGCTGCACGTCACACTGGACACCTGAAGATGCAAGACATGTTGGTCAGGAAACTGTCACACATCCACTGTTTCACTCATATCCATTCGCAGACTCAGTGTCCCTCGTTCACCATGAATTACCTTTTAAAAGAGCAACCAGGAACACCCAGCCCAGCACAAACTCCATTGTGAGATGTGTATGTTCTGTGCTGATCACAGAATGGGAACACCTGGGACTCCTGGGGCTGGGGCTTGTCTCCCAGCTGCAGGGTCGGGGCTGGGCTGGTTTTATCAGCACAGAGAGGGCCCCATTTGCATGCGCTCTGACATATATATTACACTCAAGACTAGATTTGATTCTTTAAAAGTGTACAAGTTTAAGGATGCACTTGTAGATTAGTTTGTGTAGATGGTGCTGTGACAATATGAAGAATTCTAACGGTGAGCACAGTTATATTTGCAGGGACTTGTGCATTTTTATCTTTCATCAACAAAGGTCATTTTCACTCTACAATTATTTTACATAATTTATAAAGTTTAATCCCGAGTACTTTATTCTGTGCCATTTTCAGTTGTATAATTTTGTTATTTGTTTTGTATTTATTTCCATGCTGGTGTGTAGAATCACAGGTGGTTTATTTTTATTCACTTCCTTTGTTCATTTTGCATCCTGCACTTTTCATCGTTTTGAAAAAGTGGTTCTAATATTTTTTGTGGTATCTCTAGGGTTTTGTTATGTTTAGGATCATGTCATCTGCAAGCAAATAATTTTCCTTCCTCCTTACTGATTTAAATGTCTTTTATTTCTTTTTATTGCCAAAGTTTGTGGGTACTTCTTCCAGTTGTAGGAGAAGAATGCTTTTTCCTTCTTTTCTTCTGGGATTTCATCCTGTCTAAGGATTCAAGTGACATAGGACTGATCTAAAGGGGAGAATAAATTTCATTTTGCAAGTGCCTGGGCTTCCTAATAATATGACACCCAGAGAATGAACAAAGCAGGTGGCACTTGTGACTTTCAGACAACAAAACATTGGATTGGGCAAGAGTCAAGGCAAAGGTGTGGTTTTCGGGAATTTAATTAGTCAACAAATAACTAGGTTTCTTTGCACATCCTTCTTGTCCCTGTGTTCCTTATTCTGGTGCTAAGGATGGTTTTCCCCTCCTGGTACAGGGAAGGGGAGTTTCCCAAGGGAGATTTATATCCTGCTGTCAAGGGACAAAGGAGGGTCTGAGTGTCCTTGGACTGGCTGTTTCTTCCGTGACTTTCATCCAAATAAGGACTGTGACACGATGATATGGTTTGAGGCAACATTGATATTCTTCACGTTATCATGTGGAATACTTATGTTGCGGATGACCATCATTGCCTGGCTCCTGAGGTGGCAGGAATGGTTTTAGTATTTTATGTTCAATATGCTGTCAGGTGTGGGCTTTCATAATGGCCATGATCATGTGGAGGTAATTTCCTTCTCCTTTTTAATTGAGTTATTTTTAAATGATGAACATGTGTTTTTTGTTCATGAAAAAACTGTGTCTAATGATTTTATGAATAAATTAAGGATGGGTTTGATTCAATCATTCCCTCAGTTTGGAGGACATCACACTTTTGCATTTGTGTATGTTGAAGGAAACTTGCGTCTCAGGGATGCATCACACTGGATTATCATGTATGATCCTTTCAGTGTGCTGTTGAATTCAGTAGGCTCAGACTTAACCAAGGAATTTCACATGTATGTGTATCTGAGACACTGGCCTGTATTTTCCCTTCTTGTGGTGTGTTTCTCTGGCTTTGTTGTGAGAGTAAACGTGTCCTCATAAAGTGCATCTGGGAGTGGTCTTTTTCATCAGTGATTTGTAATAGTTTGAGAAGTATTGGCATTAATTATTCTTTAAATATTGTGGAATTTTAATAAAGCCTTGGTTTTTTTTTTGGAGGGTGAAGGTTTATATTAAGGATATCTTCTTACTAATTTTTGTTTTGTTCCTCTTGTATGTTGCATGAAAGAGTATTGGTGGATTATATATTGCCAGAAAATGTGTAATTTGTTCTTGGTGATCTTATTGTTGACCTATAAATATCTAAGTTTTTCATTTATGATCCTTTTCATGTCTTTAGTTCAGTTATGTCTCCTCTTTCAATTCTGATTGCATTTCTTTGAGTCTTACCAATTTTCCTAGGCTACCTATGTTTTTTAAATTTCACTTATCTTTCCAAATTCAAATTTTAATGAAGTTGATTTGTTTTCTGTATTTGTGATAGTCTATACCTTTTCTGTCCTGTATCTCTTTATGTTAATTTTATATTTATCTTTTTATCTCAATGAAAATACCAATGACTTTTTTTAAAGGAATCTGAAAAAATATACTAATTCATAGGGAACCACACAACACATGGACGTAATAAAACAATCATGAAGAGGAGAGAACCTGGAAGAAGGAAAACACTTCTTCCTTCTAAATATATTGCAGAGGTACATTAACTCCCACAGTGTACTGCTGGCATGAAATGAGACATATAGACCAGTGGAGCTCATTACGGAGCCCAGAAGTAGAATTGTGCAGATGCAGTCAGCAAATCCTCCATGAGATTTCCAACAATGCGCAGTGGGGAAAGGATCGTGTCTCTTAAACATGGTGTTGACTAGGGGCACCTGGGTGGCTCAGTCGGTTAAGCATCCAACTTCCAGTCATGTACTGATGTCATGGTTTGTGGGTTTGAGCCCCACATCAGGCTCTGTGCTGACAGCCCAGAGCCTGGATTCTGTTTCTGCCTCTATCTCTGTGCCTTCCCTGCTCATGATTTGTCCCTCTCCCTCAAAAATAAAAGAAACATTAAAAAATGGTGTTGATATACACAAAATAATGCAAATAATGCAAAATACATGCAAAATAATGACATTTGGCCATAATCTTGCATCATACATATATGTCAACGCAAAAAAATCTCAAAATGGATTAAAGATTAAGCAGAACACCTGACCCAAAATGCCTTCAAAAAAACACACAGGATAAAGATCATGTTATTCGCTTGACAATGATTTATTTTATACAAAAGCAAAATCACAGAGAACCAAGGCAGACAAGGGGGACTACATCAAACCAGAAAGGGGGCAAAGAAAATAGTAGCAGAACGAGAAGGCAGTCTATGAAATGGGAGACATTACATTAAAAATATTGAAAAGGAGTTAATATCCAAAATACAGGAGGGACTCCTTAACATCAATAGCAAAAATCACAATTATAATCATAACAATAAACACATCACCTGATTAAAATTTGGGTCAAGCATGTAAATATCCATTTTGCTATTAAGGTTGAAAACATGTCCATCCAGCATATGACTTGATGTTCATCATCACTAATCATCAGAGAATTCCACCCCCGATTCACTGAGATATCACCTCACACCTGTTAGCAAGGCTATTATAAAATAAGGCAAACACAACGAGAACATCTCAAGTGTTGCTGAGGATGTGGAGAACAGGCAATCCTAGAATTCACTTGATGGGAGTGCAACATTGTGTAGCTACTATGGAAAACTGTGGTGAAATAACCCACTAAACTGAGTTCCTAATCTGCTCCCATACAGTTGACTTCATGTCCAGCTGAGTGTGAGGAAGGTGGGCCTCATGTTCTGTGGAGAGGAGGTACAGAGACAGGTGGATCCAGTGGATGATTCCTTAACTACTTAAGTAGAACGGACCCCTGGCTGACCGTTTTGTAAGACTTGACTCAATGTGCCTCCCCATTGGTTGTCTCTGGTTTACTGAACTGGATGGAGAAAAAAAGGAGTGAAGGGTAGAAACTACTCTTTTCTCTCACAGGAACGTGTATATACTGAGAATCCTTGAGAGAAAATCGTGGAGTTGATGAAGACGCTGTGGGGTTTTGACAACCACAAGGGTCTTTACTCATGGTCTCTCTTCATGGGCATCAAAGGAAAACCTTAAGGAAAATAAAAGGAGAGAGGAGCTGCTCAAATATATTAAATTTAGATCACTTGAATGAGTCAGTCTCCTCTGTTTGAAATCACTTACATTTATTTTAAATGGTGGCCCGTGTACTTGTGAGGCACAGGTCTGATCATATGAGAGTTAATTTATCCCCGAGCTTGGTCTCTGTCAAGGTCGGCACTACTATATGACTGTTCACTCTAAATGTTTGAAGACATCTGTGTTGGTAAATGTTTTAGGAAACAGTGTGTACTGTTTACTGGTCAGGATGAAGCTTGCAGGGCCTCATGAGAAAGATGCTTCACAGGAAACCTGACCCTGTAACACTGGTTCTGGATATGAATTCTGAGATCTTGGGTGCCCCCTGGAGACCTGTGAACCCCCAGGTTCCCTACGTGGCTCCTGGTGTCCTGTGTGTTCCTGAACCTGAGTGCCCCCAGGTTACCTCAGTATCCCCAGGTGAACTCTGGCAACTAGTGACCTCAATGCCCCATGGAGACCTGAGCATCCCCCTGGAGGTCTGAGTGCTCCATGCAGAACTGAGCGACCCTGGTGTCCTCAGCTCCCCCTGGTAACCTGAGCACCCCAGCAGATCTCAGTTACCCCTGGTGTCCTGAATGCCCCCTTGTGATTTTTAGGTAACCTAAGGGCAAATTGCAATGTTTGGGCCCATGCTCAGCTCTCAGAAGTCCTTTGTGATGTTTGAGCCAGCTCTGTGGCTAGGCCTATCATGTCCTGTTCACCTTTAGAGGTGGTTCTGATTGTGTGGCTTTTAATCCTGGGGGAACCTCCAAGGGTGTGGCCAGCACCTGCTTTATCCCTCTTCCTCTTGCCTAACAAGCTGCCTAACTGATGGACATGTGGCTCTTGTGGTCTGGACTCTAGTATGTGATACATATGATAGTATGTGAACCATCCACTGCATCCACTCTGCTGGGGTCGGTGGATCCAATTCCACCAGAAATTACTGGCTGAGATGGAGAACCCCAAGATGCTGCTAGTGAGGTGCAGAGTGTGCAAGGCACTCACCAGTTGGGCACAACCCCTGCAGCTGCACCTGGGGCAGGACCCCTGGGGACAAGGAGACTCAGCCTGGGCCAGTCACCAGCAGTCACAACCATTCCCATCATCCCACATCTGAAATCTGAAACCCTCACCTTTGGGACCTCTCACCAGGCACAAGGAAGGCCCTACAGTCTCTTCTGTTTCTTGAATACAGTTCTGCCTTCCTCAGGGACTTCAGCCCTGTCTGAGGAGAGAGCTGTGGGCTCCCACTCCCTGAAAGTGGAGTTTACCCTAGATCTTGAGAAGTTTGCCTGTGTGGGAGGGAGCATGTCCTGATAAGTGGACAAAACTTGAGTCAGGCTCCCCTTGTCCTTCCAGGTCCACCTGTGGGCATCTCTTTGTGGATCTGCAGGTTTGTTGGTCCTCGGTCAAGGCAACACTTGGTCTATGAATTGTGTTGGAGGCAGGTCAAGTGATCGCCTCACCTTTCTGATCAGATAGTGAACAAATGAGTGGATCACAATTCACTATACTCTATCTGTCCGAAAGATATTTGAAGGGATCCATATTTTCTCCAGAAAACTTTCCAAATCAAGTCTTTAAATACATTCAATTTTAAGTCATTCCACACATAACTGCATAGGAAAAATCTATATTGATGTCCAGTCTGGTGTAAATATAACAAGCAAAGGACACTTGTTCCCAGGATCATATTTCTTTTAGTTTCCACACTGATGTGTTAACCTCACCTGACAACTACCTGCAAAGCATGGGCACACCTGGAGACTTCTGATCTTGGTGGTTCTCTGCTGATGGGGTTTGCTTCCTCAGTTATCTGCAAAGCTTGGAAGCAGTGCCGACATCTTTAAGTGCACAGACACCAAGACATGGACACCTTTCTGTCACCTGCAGATATGATTCCCATGCATGGATGGTGTCTCCATCTCCTGAGAAATCCCCATCCAACACAAGGGGCTGTTAACTCAGGGATGAGGCACAGATGTCACAGAAAAGTGGGGGACTCTTCACTGATATGGCACAGAGACCATCAGTATGTGAGGTACGAAGTTAATGGCACTAAAACAACCACATTAATGAAAATGGATTGGCTGACCTGGACATCATTGGAATCTAAAAATCCGGAGCCTAAAGAAACGGTAGAAAATGTGTTCATAGTCCTGAAGGCATGTGCCAAGAGGATAAATGGTGAGTTAACTGAATAGACTTCAAATAGAGATCAGAATGCTAGATAGTAGATAGATGATAAGTGGATAGGTGATGGATGATAGAGGGTAGATAGATGATAGATAAATAATAGATACTTTTAAGCTATATTAAAGTCATTATAGAGGATTCACATCATTATGAATGTATTTGAATGAAATTATCCACTATTGGCAATATTTTTTAAAAGACCATAATTTCATACGGAAAAGAATATTTGACACCAACTTGAGATATACAAAAGAAATAATTATGACTTCAATATTTTCTGAATACAGCTTCCACATGGGGTAGCACATGCCTGCTTGTAGATTCCTCCTCCCTCTGGGGCTTTGGCTTCCATTCCCATTTGTTCCCAGGGTCTCCCTTCCCAGGATGTCCTGAGATCTGGGAGGTGCAGGGACAAGGGCTCTGTCCTGGATCTGGACCATCGTCCCTCTGGCCTAACATTTACAGCTCCTTCCAGGCCCTTGCTCAACCACCAGGTTTCTGCCCACCAGGCTCCCTCCCTGCCTCCACCACCTGACAGCCTCCTTCTGGACTCTTCCATTCATTTCCTGTGGATTTAACAACAGTTTGTTAGGTTGGCAGGTCTCCTAATAAAAATTCGCATTGAGGAAAGAACTGTATAGGTAAAACATGACAGACTCTCTCCACAATAGCTTTGAGTTCATTCCCATGATGTTATTATTTTGTACCCCATCTCAGCCCCTTGACCCCACAGTCTTGCATTAAAAACTGTCACTTTCATGAACGGAATTAAATCTGCCCCCCCTACACAACTGGTCCATCCTATCTATCTACTCTATATGGTCATCAGACAACCACCAAGCTAAGAAGGAACACAATACAGAGTGTGAAGACATAAGTATTTATAGAAATAATTTTATAAAATTTTATCTAATAATGAAAGTAATGATATATTTACAGAAGTAACTTAAATATGCTAAATGACCATGTTTATTATAAGATTCTATGAGTTTAGATGAACATAATCAAGTTACAGGACAACCGAGTAACCACAGGTCAAAGAAATGTATCATTCTCAGGTCTATCCAAACCCTTTCCTTTGCACACCAATCAGTTTCCTATCTCTCCCTTTCTCTCTGGGCCTCGCGTGTTCTCTGTCTCAAAAATAAATAAACATTACAAAAATAAAGATACATACAGGTCAGTGATATTTAATGGAGAACCCAGAAATAATCCCCTTCATCTTTGGTCAACTGAATTTTGACAAGAGCAGACAACATGACATTGGGGAAACAATGGTCTTAAAAAGACCATTATGGTCTTAAAAGACCATTTATTGTCTTAAAAAGACCATAAAGGGTGCTAGACAGCTGGCTATCCATGTGCAGGGGAATGAAATTGCGTCCAGACCTCACACCATATAGAAACATCAAATCAAAATGGATCAACAGTATAAATGTAAAATTATGACCTCTGGAAGCAATATATCGAGATAAATCATCATGACCATTGGGTTTAGCAATGCTGTTAGAGATGACACCAAAGCACAAGCAAGGAACGAAAAAGTAGATAAATTTACTTTTCTCAACATTAGAAACATTTGTACACCAGAAGATGCTATCCCCAAAGTGAAAAGACAAAGCCTAATGGAAGACAATATTTGCACAGTATTTGTCTGGTAAGAGCCTGTTATGCAGAATGTATAAAGAGTTTTTACAACTCATCAACAAAAAGACAACCCAGTTTTTAATATGGACAAAGGATTTGGATATATCTTTCCCCAGTGCAATCATACAAATGGTGAATACCACTTGAAAAGATATTAAACATCAATAGTCCTTATGGAAATTGAGATTTAAACCACAGTGAGATACCCTTTTACACACACTGAAAATGCTCTAATCAATACAACTATAAAATAACAAATGTTGGTAAAGATGTGGAGAAATTGGAACCCTACAACCTTGCTTGTGGAAATGTAAAATGGTGGAGACTATGTGTAAAAGAGTTTGGCCATCCCCCCCCCAAAAAAAGATAAAAACATAGAATTGCCATATGGCCCAACAATACTACTCTAGATGTATATCTCGAAGAACTGAAAAGAGTTGTTTAAACAAAGTGCAGGTGCACATACATAGCAGCACTGTTCACAATAGCCAAATTGTAGAAACTATGCAAATGCCTATCGGTGTGTGAATGAATAAACAACCTGGGGCAGACCCTTAAACAGGAATATTATTCTGTCATACAAAGAAATAAAGTAAAATGTTGTGGCTGTAGAGAATACTGGTTTCTCAGAAAGCTATCACAGGACTCCACATCTGCACTTACATCTGGAAATTTAAAGCAAAGCCTTCAGCAGGTATTCATGTCCTGGTATTCATAGCAGCTTCCTCACAACAGCCAAAAGATGGAAACAACCCAAGTAACTATTCACAGGTGAGTAAATAAACAAAATGTAGTATATACACAATGGAATATGATTCAGCCTTAAAAAGGAAGAGAGTTCTGACACACACCTGCACACCGACTGAACTTGGCAGTCATTATGCTGAGTGAAATGAGCCAGTGACAGAAGGAAAATACACTATGGTTCCAATTAAGTGAGGTGTCCAGAAGAGTCATACTCAGAGACACCAAGTAGAATGTGGCTGTAGGGGCCAAGGGGAAAGGGGAATTGGGATTTAGGGTTTAATAGATACAGAGTTTCCCTAGGGGAACATGACAACGTTCTGGAGATGGATGTACAACAGTGTGAATGCAGTTAATGCCAGACAACTGTATGCTTAAAGTGACTTACGTGGTAAATGTTATGTTACGTACGTTTAATCAGAATTTAAAAAGGAAGGACTGATACATGTGACAACATGGGTGAATGCAGAAAACATCCTCAGTGACAGAAGCCATCCAGAAAAGGCCACTCAGGAACCATCTTGCTCTTTTTTTTTCATTTCTTTTAAATTTTTTAACGTTTATTTATTTTTGAGACAGAGAGAGACAGAGCACGAACAGGGGAGGGTCAGAGAGAGGGAGACACAGAATCCGAAACAGGCTCCAGGCTGTGAGCTGTAAACACATAGCCTGATGCGGGGCTTGAACTCACGGACGGCGAGATCATGACCTGAGCCGAAGTCGGCCGCCCAACCGACTGAGCCACCCAGGCGCCCCTTGCTCTTTTTTTTTCTTAACATTTATTATTTATTGTTGAAAAAGAGAGACAGAGACAGGTCATGATAGGGGGAGGGGCTAGCAAGAGGGAGACACAGAATCTCAAGCAATCTGTAGGCTCTGAGCTGTTAGCACACAGCCAGAAGAAGGTGCTCGAACCAATCAACTTGGAGATCATGACCTGAAGTGAACTCAGCCTTTAGCAGACTGAGACCCCAGGAGCCCCAGGAACCACCTTGCTCTTTAAATCCCCCCAGGGTACACAGATAGGGGAAAGTCTCAGGAGCACTTCCCCAAAAGAAACCGGATCAGAATGGGAAAAGACATTTCACAGTGGGGCAGGTGGGGACACTTGAAGTGGGCCTGTGGTCTGGGTTCTAATGTGGAAACGCAGGGATTTCCTCATTTGGGGTTCTGTGGTGGTTTCTCCGGAGGGCGTCCCCGTTTGGGTTAAAACGCACCAAAGTATCTCGTGTGAAGTGGCAAACGTGGTAAAGAAATGAGCCTCCAGGTAAAGCGTATTTGCGCTGCCTTGACACGTTCACTGCACGTTTGAAATCACAGAGTAAGGTACTGCTCCAACAACCGTGTCAGCCCCACAAGTCAGAAGCAAGAGAGGGGTCAAACGCTGTGACGTAGGCCCACGCCCAGACCCAGCTCACCCAGGCGGAGAGGCCACGGGCCCTGCAGGAGGCAGCACGTGAGCCAGAGGCACGTGGGAGGGTTCTATTGGTGGCCACGTGTCTTGGGTGCAGCGGAAGCAGTGGGATTTGGAATTCCGGTTGTCCACAAGACGCCACTAAGAAGCTGTTAGAACTGCGAAAACCAATGAAGGGACATCCCACGGAAGTGGACTCGGGAGGCGGGGAGGGGAGGCTGGAAGGCGGAGCCCACCACCCAGGGTCTGGCTCAGAACAACCCATGGCTACAGACCCAAGATTAGAACCCTCCGCAGAGAGAAGCCCCAGGCTCAGGCCCCACCAGGGGAAGCTGTGCCCTGCGGCCCCTACAGGAAACCCACCGCCCCTGCAGCTGGGCCCGGAAGGCGCCTGCTCGCCCTGCAGCCCTGCTTTCCTCCTGCGGACTTCGCTTCAAAACCACGCTCCCAACTTCCTCTTCTCCGCGAAACAGCGTTCCTCTCCGTGTGCTCCCCACTCGGCCGCGGTTTTGCCACAGCTTGCTGGGCCCGGATGGCAATTCTCCACTACTCCTGAAGAAACCCACTTTGGCTGGTAACATAACTGGCGGCGTTATTTCCAAGGGCAACGGAAGGAGAAACGAGGACACTCGCAGGATAGGAGAGCAGCACACACACACACCACGTGCACGTCTGCATGCTCCTGACGACCCGTCGGAAAGAGAAAGGAAGAGACGGTGCCATTTGCCACCGCAGCGGAAGGAACGACGTGCCCCAGAGGAAATCTCAGCAAGGAGGTGGCAGGCCTGCTGTCCCAGGACAGGGCACTGGGGACAGAAACGGAGGAAGAGGCACGGGGGCGGAGAGCTGCTCTGTGCTCCTGGCCGCGGAGGAACCGACCCTGTGAGCACGTCTGTCCTGCCCGGAGCCATCTGCAGCTCCGGGGTGTCGCACAGAAGTCCCCACGGCACCGTGGCAGACTCGGGAGGGACACCCCGCCCCGCGCGGAGGCCGAAGGGACCCGCGAGGCCAGAGCGGCGGGAGTGCGAGCTCCGCCAGGGGAGCCCGCTCCTGGACCATGAACCACATGAGGCAGCGGCGGGAACCGAGTGGGCGCGGAGCAGGAAGACGGCCGCGCGGCCCTGCCGCCCGGCGCCGGTGAGGTAAGCCCCGCGGGGGACACAGTGTCACCGCGCACGAAGCCGCGCAGGGTCCTTTCCCCCCAGGGTCTGGCGAACACCGCCCCCCTCAGCCTCCACGTTCCGGAAGCTCCTCTTCCTGGGGCCTGGCTTTCTCCTCGCCTGCTCCTCCCTTGGCGGGACCTGAGGGGACCGGGTTGTTGTCAGTGTGGATGCGGGGCCACGTCCCCCTGAACACTCCACAGTGGGTCCTGAGGACCAGGTTGTTGTCAGTGTGGACGCGGGGCCACGTCCCCCAGTATGGACGCGGGGCCACGAGCCCCTGAATCCTCCACAGCGGGTCCTGACGAAACCGGGTTCTTGTCGGTGTGGACACGGGGCCATGTACCTCTGAATCCGCCACTGCGGGTCCTGAGGAGACCGGGTTCTTCTCAGTGTGGACGTGGGCACTCATCCACCCGAAGTCTCCACAGCGGGTCGTGAGGACACCAGGTTCTTGTCTGTGTGGACGCAGGCCCAGGTCCTCCCGAATCCTCCACAGCAGGTCCTGACGACACCGGGTTCTTGTCGGGGTGGGCACGGGCCCTCGTCTCCCCGACGTATCCACAGCGGGTCCTGAGGAGACCGGGTTCTTGTCAGTGTGGACTCAGGGCCACGTCCCCCAGTGTGGACGCAGGGCCACGTCCCCCTGAATCCTCCACAGCCGGTCCTGACGAAACCGGGTCTTGTCGGTGTGGACACGGGCCCCCGTCTCCCCGAAGTCTCCTAAGCGCGTCCTGACGAAACCGTGTGCTTGTCAGTGTGGACGTGGGCGCTCGTCCACCCGAGGTCTCCACAGCGGGTTGTGAGGACACCATGTTCTTGTCTGTGTGGACGCAGGGCCACGTCCCCCTGAATCCTCCACAGTGGGTCCTGACGACACCAGGTTCTTATCGGGGTGGGCATGGGCCCACGTCTCCCCGAAGTATCCAAAGTGGGTCCTGAGGAGACCGAGTTCTTGTCAGTGTGGACGCAGGGCCACGTCCCCCTGAATCCTCCACAGTGGGTCCTGAGGAGACTGGGTTCTTGTCTGTGTGGACGCCGGCCCAGGTCCTCCCGAACCCTCCACAGCGGGTCCTGACGAAACCGGGTTCTTGTCGGTGTGGACACGGGCCCTCGTCTCCCCGAAGTCTCCACAGCAGGACCTGAGGAAACCGGGTTCTTGTCGGTTTGGACGTGGGCCCTCGTCTTCCCGAATCCTCCTCAGCGGGTCCTGTGGAGACTGAGTTCTTGTCAATGTGGACGCAGGGCCACGTCCCTCTGAATCCTCTACAGTGGGTCCTGAGGAGACTGGGTCCTTGTCTGTGTGGACGCCGGCCCGGGTCCTCCCGAATCCTCCACAGCGGGTCCTGACGAAACCGGGTTCTTTTCGGTGTGGACCTGGGCCCTCGTCCTCTGGAATCCTCCACAGTGGGTCCTGATGAAACCGGTTCTTATCAGCATGGATGCATGCCCTCCTCCGCCGGAAGTCTAACAGTGGGTCCTGAGATCAGGTTCTTGTCACGTGGACAGGAACCTATGTCGTCCTGTTCCCCCACTGTGCATGTAATGGCACAGACTTAAGGTCAGAGTGGTCCTTCATGAAGAGCTCCTTAGATGGTGTTGTCAAGGGCCTCGCCTCCAGGTTGGAAATGGTCAAGGATCTTGGGCGCATGACACAAGGCAAAAACAAAAAACAAAAACCCCACACTCTTTGAATTGTCCCCATTCTATCTTAGAGTTGGATGGCGTCACCTGGGCTTGACCTCTCCCAGTGGGCCTGTGCTGCCATGCCATAAAAATCCAAGTCCCAGGAATCAGAGCTTCTTTCTTCCTACCTCTGTGGGCTCTGGGGGCTTGGGGAGCATCTTCCTCAGAGCCTTCCCCCTTTTTTTTTGTCTGTGTCTCCTGCCCTGTGCCTTGGTGTGCTTGTCATGGTCTTTTGATAGAGTGAAAAGACTGGAGGCTCCTCTAGGGTGTGTCTGTAAACAGGCTGTGGATACTTTGAGTTTTTCAGTGAATGATGACTTTGGCGGTCTTGGACCAATCCAGCCAGCTGCAGCATGTCAAGCGTTGTAACCAACAGCTCGGAGCCAATGACGAAGACCCACAAAAGCCAATCAATGTCCTTGTCTCCCTCCCTTTGGACAAATGATTCTAGGAAGCCTTGCATTTCCATGATGGTATAGTGCCTGTCATCATTTCTGTCTCTCACGCTGGTCCTTGGACATGTAGGTGTAGTGGATCATGTCAGGGAAAATCTGGGATAGAAGTTATTTCTTCCCAGAGTCGTGTTCTGTGGCCTCCCACACTGAGGTGTCCCACTCAACACCTGACAGGTCGGGAGCCATTGGTGACAGCAGCGAGGATTGCAGCCACTAGGGGGAGCTTGCCTTGGCCAAGTCCTCCACCCTCGGTGCCATGATGCTCCTTGTAGATTTGCCTCCATCACTAGCTAGGGCTGGCTAATCAAGCACAACACCACGGTGCTGGCCGCAACACAGTGGACCAAGCAGCTGGTGTCTTCTTCAACACTAATCTAGGAACACTGTCCTCGGTGTCCACCTCCTTTGGAGGTGAATAGGAAATACACACCCCTGCACCCAGACTGGTGCCTGCTTGTTGGTCTCTGCAGGGAGTCGGACCTTTTATGGCACTGATAATTTAGGGTGAGGGTTTCTGGCAACACCTGGCATAAGCCCAAATCAAAGCTACAGACCAGCAGCAAGCACCAGCTCCTTCCCACAGCAGCTGAGACGTGAGGGTGAGGAATGAGTGAGCCATTCTTAGGTCTAAGGCATTGTAGGGGGGCATCAGCTAGGCTCCCAATCCCATCCTTGGGGATAAATGTATTGTGGGACTCAGCTTCTATACTGAATTAAGAACATGTAGACTGTGACCTGCTGAAGGAAGTGGCAACAGCAAGTCACAGTGGGTGACAGGCAGCTCCCTAGGCATCTGAGCTCTCGCTAGGGGTACATGAGATGTGTGGGCCCCTTGTGACTGAAGGTGGGGTTTCAGTACACCCTCAACAAAGGAAATGGAAGCACAGGATTTATGACTTACAGAGCCCAGAACAAGAGGGCACAAGGACCCAGGGAAGGGCAGGCCTCCATCCCACATTCGCCATGATCAGGACATAGAAAACAGGGTAGCAAGTACAGGATTTCTTGGGAGCAGATGGGGCTGAATTCGCTAACTTTCACAGGCTCACCTCTGTGTTATTCTAGAAGGTGCTTGGGAAACCAAAGTGGGAACCCTAGGCAGATTCTAATCTAAGGTTAAACTCACTGAAAAGTAGGCAAGAGAAAGAGAGCAGGGATTCACTTTTCCCGGTCTCCCTCTGGATGCCAGAGTCATCCATAGACACTTGTGCCTACCTTTCTGATTGATTTATGGGGTGCTCCTTTCAGCCTCATGGTCTCAGTCTCCCACATTTGGGAATTTGCTCTCCAGAGAGGCACAGCTTGCGCTAGTGGAACCTAATGCCAGTCCCCTTCCCTCACAGCCCACAGACACCCCCGTGTGGGACAGGCAGTATGGGTGGGTGGTAGCCCTCCATTATCCTGAGCCCACATGGGACTGGGGGAAGACAGATTACCTGGAAAATGATAAACTTTTCAGTCCACAACAGCGTAGTTTTGGAGAAACCTCATGAAGTAGCCAATAAAGGAGCTTGTGTCAACTTCTCTTAATTATGAAACCAGACACTTCCGCTCAAGACAAAGCTCTGACTCAGGTCCTCTTCCCAGAAACTAACGCTCAGTTTGGGCTCTTACAGGCCTAAAAACTACATAAAAGCCACAAGCATGCAGTTTTCAAGTTTTATTTTAGAGTTCTTTTCGGTGACCCATGAGAGACCTGCTGTCAGAGCTATGATGTGCCTGAGGACCCCTGTGTCTCCCACAGACCCTTGAAAACGTGGATGTCAGCTGTGCACCAGCTGTATTTCTGTATTTTTACAGATGCACAAGATGCATTGTCTATAGTTGTTCAGGGGTCTGGAGGCTAAATTATGGATTGTCTTGTCCAAAAGTCTCTTCCTTAAGTTTCTCTGTGTTTATAGTTCTGACATTTCCAGAAACAACAAAGAGGAATGCAGCTATTATGGCATAAATGTGACCAAAAACCACTCTGAGATATACCATGGATTCATGCCTTTGCCTGACTGACTGAATTCTTCTTGGAGGGGTCCACAGTCTGTGTTCCCACTAGTGCCTTGTCCGTGCACCATGGAGGATCCCAGGCTGTGTGGCAGTGGCAGTTCCTGTTATGGTTGCACATCCCTCTGTGACTGCATTTCTCTGGGATACAGTCATAATTCAGCTGAGCCACACTGCCAGTGCAGTAGGTATCCTGACAGAACTTTCCAGAAGCACAGGAAGTACCAGTTCTCACATGACCAATCTGGGTTGTTCCTGTGCTACCATGTGAATCCAGCCCCAAACATCAGAACCCTGGATCTCAGACAGATTGAATCCAACATGTTCTTGCAGCTGAGGGAGATGTGTGACATTCCTACACTGTAGCCTTCCACACGGCACGCCTGTATGGGAACAGGTTCAGCATTGAATTCCCCGGGGTCTTCTGCAGTGTCCATGTCGGCTGCCTTTGTGATTTATGGTATAGCAGACATCTTCACCTTTCCCAGAATTTCTGCCAAAGATTTCTTGGCAGTGAATAGTGCGGTCAGTGCAGTTTCCATGATAGCAGCAGCCCTCTTCAGTGCACGCGGTTCCATCTTGCATATGGAAGTCATCAGGGTATGCCAAGGACACCCCATGCCAGGACTCTGGAAGATCACGTATATTTTGGATTGCCGGCAGAGTGCCCAAGCAGCGGAGTTGGTGCAGTCTGTATAGCATCTGCCTGTATTACATTTGCCCCCAGGGATTCAGATACAATCACGCATACAGCCTAGATTGCTGTAGCACTGGTTGAATGAGCCGCAGTCACACTGCTTTCCTGGATCCACTATGTAGTTTCCATAATGATAGTGGGTCAGGCTTTTATTTAAATGCACCATTTCAGTGTTGAACCTGCACTTGCCTGTTCCACAATTCATTATGTGCTGCATATGAATGAAGGAACAGCTACTTAAAGCTTCCATTATACCAGTTAGTTGGGTCCTATGGCAGCTGGACCTTTTTTGGCAAGCACATTCATCAGTGTCAATGCACAAGCCACAATTTCTTGCAATCTGATGTGTTGCTATGACAGACAAGAGTAAATAATGTCTGCCTAAATAACCCAGAATGATGGCATATAAACCATTGGTGGATGGCATATAGAATATACAACTGGACTGCCATGAACCTCATGGGGCCCATCTCAAATCACATTAAGGGTGAATGTGCTTTAAGAAATCGAAAATACTTTGACTCATACTATTGAAGAGAAAAAAAGGGGCTCTGATGAACAAATAATTGCCTGTGTGAGCTTGATGTCTCTCACTATCAATGACCATGAAACCAATAACTTACATCAATAGCATGAAATATTGACTCAATTAAGCTAACTAGCCTTACTAGGAATTGGGCACTTTTTTTGACGTGGTTAACACACTATACATTGTTTTGAAACTGAAAGCAAGTCCTTTGAAAATTCTGTGATGGGATGAACAGAACTTACTAGAGATCCTTGGGGCTGCACTTGCATTTCCTTGAGGAACAGGGGGTCCCCTGTCCTCCTTATATCCCAGGTTATAAGTAGGTCCCATTGCACAGATGTCTGCGACTCTCTGAGAAACAAAGTGTTCAACCCATTGGAAATCACCGAGGGGTCTCATTTCATAGGCAAGTTAATCCAACTTCATGATATCTTCAAGGCTGCCATAACCTGTGTCAATTGTGACCATGGAAAAAGGAATCTCCTCCAGGTAGCCGAGGTAGTAACAGTTGGAGGCATGAAGGGGTAGTCCACCTGCAAGGCTCCCTGAGCATCCTGAGTCATCATCAGCAGAGTCTGGACCAAAAGAGTTTCTTGTGCCGCATGTGCATAACATGTCTCTTGCCCCAAAACGCAGGCTATAGGACAAAGAGCCAGGCATCTGAATGCCTTTGCTGTGGTGCGACTCCTTGTTGGGAATTACCACCTCAGAGGAGATGTAGCACCATGAGGGATGCCCTTGAGAACCCTGCACAGGAGCCAGCACTGCCCAGAGTGCAAACAGCAAGAGCGGTGTCCTCAGGATGACCTGGCCCTCTGCCAGCCTCATGCCCCTGCTCAGAGACATCTGCCAGTGAGAATGGATAAATGGAGGATCCTCAGCAAAGCCAGGTCTAGTCCATCAGACAGAATAGAGGGCTGTGCCTGGTGGCCAGCACCCTGCTCCTGGGGGCCACCTCTGGGGTTCAGCAACAGTCCCAGGGTGTGGCATTGTGTGACCCTGCACATAAGTTAACCTGGAGTGGATGTGGGTGGGTCAGGTGGGCCATGGTCAAGAGTCGTCACATGGACATGGGTAGGGATTTGGACCCAGAGGCATGGCTCTAGTCAACACCTTCAATCTTTCCTCCAGCTACTTGCATATGGGCTATGCAGTTATATCACCCTGAACTTCTCTACCAAATCCATGTCCTGTGGTACTGCTGGGTCACTTTCTTTGGATTACTACTTTTCCTCATTACAGAGACCACTGCTTTTGCTTCCTTGTGATGCGGAGGTAAACATTGTCAATTTTACCTTTATGGGTGATGCAAAAAATCGCTTTGTAGTTTTCTGTGTCTTATTTTCCTTGGCTATTAGTTTGCAAGCCATTTGGTCCTTTTGGTTTTTGCTTTGAAGGTTCCTCTGAGTTCACTGAGGAAAACATTTCTCAGTATACTGAATGATGATTGGTGAACTACAGTGTTGTATTTTAGTATTTTCTTATGCCAGCTGGGGAGAACAGAAAATACTGCTGACCATGTGTGAGCCCCAGGGGTTTTCTCCTCTAATCCCTTATGGGGGTTCTCTCCTGGCCTCTGGCAGTCTCCTCCCATGTAGTTTGGTTCCCTCTTCAGCTGGAGATGGAGGGGAGTTGAGGTTGCTTTGGCAGCTTGCACCATGGAGTCTGCCCATGATCAAAAGTTGGTTTTGACCATGGCACTCCCTTGCTTGATTAAGTACCCTCTACTGCTTTAAAACGCCCTGGGTCAGGGAGAAACCTCAGAGTTGGCGTTTGGACAAGAGTTTGCCTTTTCCCCAGTGTCTGGCCTTCTGAATATAGCTCAAATTCCTTTCCCACCAAAACTACAAGTTTGAACATTGACCTTTCCAGTAACAGGCAGCTGAATTTGGGTTTTGATAACAATGAAATGGAGAGTGAAATGGCAGTTTCCAGGGCCTGGAAGGGAGGGTCTATGAGGATAAATCTCAAGGGCTATGATTTTGTGTTATGCAAGATGATTAAGTTCTAGAGGGGTCTCCACATCATTACCCCTGTCATTAATAATACTGTAATGTATGGTTAAAATTTTGTGAAGAGTGTGGGTCTCATGTTCAGTGAGATCTTACCACAATATAAAAGTGGAAGACATGAGTTTTGCTTCTCACACAACAGTGTGCTGAACTGCATGGACACACTCTCTACTGATAATTTGAAAACAATTAAAAAAAACTAATATGTTTTGAAAACTAACCCTGAGGATATGTCATTTACAGATATCTTCTTCCATTCCATAGGTTGCTTTTTTGTTTTGTTGATTGTTTCCTTCACTGTGCAGAAGCTTGCTATTTTGAGGTAGTCTCTCTATATATAATTTTCTTGTATTATATTCATTTAAATTCAAGTCTGTTAACATACAGTGTAGTACTGATTTTAGGGGTAGAATTTAGAGAACCATCGCATACTTATAAAACCCAGTGCTTATTTCAACCAGTGCCCTCCTTAATGGCCACATGCCATTTAGCCCACCTCCCCGACTTCCCCTCAGTTTGTTTTCTGTATTTAAGAGTGTCTTCTGGTTTCCTCCCTCTCTGTTTTGATTTATTTTATTTTTCCTTTCCATATGTTGTGTTTCTTATATTCCACTAATGTGTGAAATCATAGGATATTTGACTTTTTCTCATTGACATGTTCCACTTAGCATAATACACTGTAGTTCCATCCATATTATTGTAATTGGCAAGATGTCATTCTTTTTGATGGCTAAGTAATATTGCATTGTATATATTTACCACCTCTTCTTTATGCATTCATGTGTTGATGAATATTTGGGCTGTTCCACAATTTGTTTTTGTTGATAAGGCTGCCATAAAGATTGGGATGCATGTGCCCCTTCAAATCAGCATTTTGGTATTCTTTGGATAACTTTGGTATCCTTGGACAAATGCAATTGCTTGATCACAGGATAGTTCCGTTTTTAATTTTTTGAGGAATCTCGGCACTGTTTTCCAGAGTGGCTGCGCCAGTTTGCATTACCATCAACAGTGCCAAAGGGTTTCACTTTCTCTGCATCCTTGCTGACATTTTGTGTTTTCTGAAATTAATTTTAGTCATTGTGACAGGTGTGAGTTGGTATCTCATTGTGGCTTTGATTTATATTTCACTGATGAAGAGTGTTGTTGAGCATCTATATTCGTGTTTTTTTGCCATCTGGATGTCTTCTTTGGAAAAATATGTATTCATGTCTTCTGCCCATTTCTTCACTGGATCATTTGCTTTTTGAGTGTTGAGTTTGGTAAGTTCTTTATAGATTTTGGATACTAACCTTTTGTCTCAGATGTCATTTGCAAATATCTTCCCCCATTTTTTCAGTGGCCTTTTAGTTTTGTTGATTTGTTCTTTGCTGTGCAGAGCTTTTTATCTTCAGGAGATCCCAATAGTTCATTTTTGCTATTGTTTCCCTTGCCTCTGGGGACACGTCTAGTAAGAAGTTGTTTTGGCCAAGGACAAAGAGGTTGGTGCCTGTGTCCTCCTCTAGGATTTTGATGGTTTCCTGTCTCACATTTAGGTCTTTCATCCATTTTGAATTTATTTTTGTGTGTACTGTAAGGAAGTGGTCCAGGTTCATTACAGGTTCACGATGCTGTCCAGTTTTCCCAACACCAGATGTTGAAGGGACTTTTTCCATTTGATAGTCTTTCCTGCTTTGTCAAAGATTAGTTGATCATATAGTGATGTGTCCATTTCAGGGTTTTCTAATCTTTTCCATTAATCTATGTGTATTTTTTTGCCAGTATCATCCTGTCTTGACGACTACAGCATTGTAATATAGCTTGATATCCAGAATTGTGATGCCTCCAGGTTTTTTTCTTTTTCAAGATCTTTGGTTATTTGGGGTCTTTTGTGGTTCCATGATAATTTTAGAGTTATTTGTTCTAGCTCTGTGAAAAATGCTGGTATTATTTGACAGGAAATTGAATTATTTGCATTGAATGTCTAGATTGTTTTGGATAGTATTGTTATTTTAACAATGATTTTTCTTTTGATCCATGTGCATGGAATATTTTTCCATTTTTTTGTGTTTTCTTCAATATCTTCCATAAATGTCCCAGATTTTTCAGAGTACAGATCTTTTACCTCTTTACTTAGGTTTATTCCTAATGTATTATGGTTTTTGGTGTAATTTTAAATGGGATTGATTCCTTGATTTCTCTTTCTCCTGCTTCATTATTGGTGTATAGAAATGTAACAAATTTCTATATGTTGATTTTGTATGCGGCAAATTTACTGGTTTATTGTACCAGTTCTAGCGGGGTTTTTTTTTGGTGGAGTCTTTCAGGTTTTCTATATATGGTATAAAATTCAACTCCAGAATTGAATAATCCCATTAAAAAATGGCCAGAAGACATGAATAAGCATTTTTCCAAATGTGACAAGAAACAACAGGTCTTGGTTAGGATGCAGAGAAAGAGGATCCTTTTCAAGGTGCTGGTGGGAATGCACACTGGCACAGCCACTATGGAAAACAGCATGGAGGTTACTTAGAAAGCTAAAAATATAACTACATTACAATAGAATAAATGCACTACTAGGTATTCCCAAAGGATACAAAAATACTAATTTAAGGGAATTGTACCTCTATGTTTATAGCAGCTATGTCACAAAGAGCCCAGCTGTGGAAACAGCCCAGCCCAAGTATGCATTGATTGATGAATGGGTATAGAATATGTGGTATATCTACACCCTGCCTCCCCCCCGCCCCGCACACTGGAATATTTCTCAGCCGCAAAATGAATGACATTTGCCATTTGTAAGAACAGGGATGGGCCTAGACAGTATTATATTTACTGAAATAAATCAGAAAAAGACAAATATATGATTTCATCCATATGTAGAATTTAAGAAACAACAAATGGGCAAAGGGACAAATAAGAGAGAAGAGGCAAACCAAGAAATAGGCGATTTTTTCAATGTTCACTTATTTATTTAGAGAGAATGGGAGGTGGGGCAGAGGCAGATGGGAAGAGAATCCCAAGGAAACGTCGTGCTGTCAGTGCAGAAACCAAAGTGGGGCTCAATCTCAGGAATAATGAGATCAAGACAAGGCCCAGAAAAAGAGTCGTGGGCCTAACCCATGGAACCACAAAAGCACCACGAAACAGATACATAACTATAGGGGAAAAAGTGATGGTTACACTGGGGAGGGTGTGTGGAGGGATGGGGAGATAGTTGATGGGGATTAAGGGGAGTGCTCATAACGAACACTGGGTGCTGTATTGCAATGTTGAATCACTATATTTTACACCAGAAAGTAATATTACATTGCATGTTAACTAACTGGAATTTGAAGAAAAACTCAAATAATGTATTTATAGTGCCTGCAAATGGCCATGTTGGCATACAGCCCATGAAGAAGCATTTATTGCAGAAAATATACTACCAGAAAGAATACCTAGAATATTTGAACTAAGGTATGTTCTTTTCCTTTCCCACCCCAGATCAGCAAGAAGAAACTCCAGTGCAAGTAACTGGGACTATAGGCATGTGCCACTGAGCCTGACTGCAACCTCCCTTCCAGACTGTTGTAGCCAATACACAGGGTTCCCGGTGACCAGCTCCCATTCAGAGGACTCTTTCCCAGAGGGACAGGATGTCAGTGACCCTAAGCTGTTTGCTGTTGAGGCCAAGCCCCAGCAGGTGCCACTGAGATGTGTGACACACTCATTATGTGCAGCCCCACTCATAGGATGGAGCTCTGCCCTGGGTACAGTCCACTAGGGATGCTGGGAACCTGATCACCCCAGACCTGACTTGTATGGCAGGAGTCTCATGCCACCAGGACAAGCAAGCCACAAGGCATTTAAGCTGCCAGCCACCCCTAAACAGAGCCCTCAGTTTCCAAACTTTTTGGAATCCCGTTTGTCCCTGACACCCTCTGCAGCTGCAGACCTTTGCCCAGAGTTATTGCCCAGGGAAAGGGGAAGCTGCAGCAATCCACTAAATCAAGGAGCAAATCTGTTCCTATAGAACTGACTTCATTTCCAGCTAAGTGTGAGGAAGAAGGTCTGGGCCTCATGTTGTGGGAGAGTCAGGTGCAGGAGACAGATGGTTTCAGTGGAGGATTCCTAACCTATTCCCCCTCACCTGCAGGAGAGAGCCAGAGGCAGGGACAGTGGAGGGAACAACTCCTGTCAGAACACATATCAGACTATGATCTCAACAACTCTCCATTCAGAGGAGTCCGAGGTTGTAGGGTTCAGTCTGTGGAGACTCCATACATCAGAGGGTGGTTGAACATAGGAGTGCTCTCAAATGAAGCAGAGTATCTCATCATGTGGTTTGGGAAAGAAAGAGATAAGGAATACCCAACCAAACCACTGTCATCATGGTCTGGCTGTGTGAATGTCCCAGGTCACACCACCTCTGTAATTATGGGACTACCGCCCTTCCCTCCACATCATGTCTTTGAGTTTCACCTGGTTTCAGGTGTGCATCAGTAGTGTCACAGTTCTCTGGCAAAGCATCCCATTGATGGAAGGTTCGTAGTTGGTTTATTCCTTTATATTTAGAAAGACTTTTGCCTTATTCTGAGCTTCTAACACTAAGAAAGATGCTATAAATATTTACACACCATTTATTTTCTGAGCATGGGATTTCATTCTTCAGGGACAAATACTCGGGAGTGGTATTTCCAGGTTCCTTTTTATGTCATCCATGTATAATTTCATAAGCGACAGCCAACGGTTTTCCAGAGCTGGTGTTTGTTTGTCAATCCTTCCTGCATTGTTTGAGGCCCCACGTATGCTGTATGCTCACCTGGATGTTGTTGTCAGTGTTCTTTTCATTCCTGATCCATCGGGATGTGTGTATAGGGCATCTATTGCATTCTTGATTTGAATTTCCCTGACAGTCGATGGTGTGAAGAGTCTTCTCCAGTCAGTAACTAATGTGTCTATAACCTCAAGGATAGGATGTCTACTACACAAGGCTGTGCTTGTTTTATGGAGGTTTGTTTCCTTTCTTCCTATTGACTGTTGAGGGTTCTTAGCATATTGAAGATGCAGGTCCCTTGGTGGTTATGCAATTTGTGAATGTTGTCTCTTACAATGTAACTTATCTTACTATTGGTATTCACGTGGGCAGATAAGCGTATTTGATTTTCACAAAGTCTATTGATACCATTTCTTTTTATGGGTGTTGTGTTCTTAGCTATAGTTTTCATTTTCTTGATGATTGATTGCTTGTGACTAATATTTTTTTAAACTGTTTATTCTTGATAGAGAGAGAGAGACAGAACGTGAGCGGGGAAAAGCAGAGAGAGAGGGAGACACAGAATCTGAAGCAGGCTCCAGGTTCTGAGCTGTCAGCATAGGGCCTGACAACGGGGCTCAAACCCTCAAATCGTGACATCGAGACCTGAGCTGGAGTGAGACACCTAACCGACTGAACCACCCAGGCACCCCACTGATTTCTTGACTTACAACGTAACTAAGTGTCTTGGTTTTTTTCTGGTTTTTCTCAACGTTGACTTGTTCCCTATTTGGTGTCTGGTGACTTAGAGTTTTGTTGTTTGTTTTTAAATTTATAGACTCTAGCAAATCATTTTGTGGCATGGTTTTCCCTAATATATGGAAATTATGTGGAAATATAGGAAATTGAAGTTCAAATTTCACAAGAGTTGCCATTCTGTGTCTCTTTGGCCAGACTGCTCATCAGATTTGATAGATATGCTCCTGGGGTCAAAAAACATGTTTACCTTTTCAGGTGGTGGGCTTTCTATATGTCTCAGGAGCCGTTGAGCTCTGTGCACACAACCGAGTTCTTGACACAATTTTTCCTTTGCCATTCTATGTGAAACCCTCAAAATCCATTTTTTGCATTGCCAATTTTAGACACTTCATGAATAGATCGCATTGAAGCTCTTGTATCATTTCCTAAAATTATTTTCCTCCTCCGTGTTTGGGACTGTAATTTTTCTTCTTCCTTCCAAGGGGAGCTCATATCTGCATTTGCGGAATTCTTCCAGGCTTCTCATCTCTTAATACTTTTCCAATGTGCTGTGCAGTTTTTGACCAAAGGAATACTTAGGTTTGTTTGTACTCTATCACATTGGGTGATAGGAGCCGCGAGACAGGATGCATCATATGGGCTTTTTTTTTTTTTTTGACCCGTTGTATGTTATCTTTCATATTGAATGTTTATAGAACATATAGCCCCTCACTTTCATGAACCACTAACAGGGGACATGGTTATCTTCAAGAGACAGGAAAGGAAGACAAGGGAGCTGAGAAAGCAAGTCGGGGAAGGAAACCCAGAGCTTCTCAGGAAGCATCAACTGTCCGCACTTTCTAGTTCTGCAGATGTGGGTCCCTGCTGAGGCCCAACCTGGGTTCTTGTGCAGGTGTCTGGACAAGCTGCCCATGATGTGTGGGCACAGTGGAGTTGGGAAGGGCAGCTGTGGTTTGAATTCCAGCCCACCTGGCACTGCTGTCAAAATTCATGAGTGTGTTAATTTATGTCCACCATCAGTTAGGGATAAAATGAGTAAATGCAAGACCTTAGACTCACTACCTCAGATTCCATGTTCATGACAATTTGTGACAACAATTCTTCCTTCCTTTTTTCCACTTTTTAAATTTTTTAAAGTTTGTGTTTAAATATTTGTTAGTTAACATATTGTGTAATATTAATTTCAGTAGTAGAATTTATTGGTTCATCACTTACATTAACACCCAGTACTCATCACAACACGTGGCCTCCTTAATCCCCAACACCCATTATCCCATCCCTCACACACATGCCGTCCAGCAACCCTCAGTTTGTTCTCTAACCTTAGAGTTTTTTAATGATTTCTTGCTCTTTTCCCCTTCTAAATTCCCCATATGAGGAAATCATATGGTGTTTGCCATCTTTGACTGACTTACTTTGCTTAGCATGGTACCCTCTAGCTGCATCAACATCTTAGCAAATGGCAAGATTTCATTCTTTTTTATGACTGAGTAATATACCATTCTATACAGATAGCAAATTTATCACATGGTGGACTTTTGGTCTCTTTCCTCAGTTTGGCTGTCATATTTAATGCTGCTGTAACATTGGGGTGCACGTACTTCCTCAAATCAGAAGTTTTGTATGCTTTGGATGAATTCCTAGTAGAGCAATTGCTGGAGTGTTAGGTTGTTTAATTTTTAGTTTTTAAACTGTTTTCTGGAATGGTCCAGGCACTTTGCATTCCCACCAAGAATATAAAAGGGTTCCCTTCTCTCCTCATCCTCATCAATATCTGTTGTTTCCTGAGTTGTTAATTGTCACCATTCTGACAGGTGTGCGGTCCTCTCTCATTGTTGTTTTGATTTGTAATTCCCTGATGATGAGTGATGTTGAGCATATGTTCGTTTGTCGGTTAGCCATCTCAATGCTTTGTTTAGAAAAGTATCTCCTCATGTCTTCTGCACATTTCTCCACTGGATTCTTTGTGTTTGGGTTGTTGAGTTTGAGAAGTTTTTTTTACAGATTTTGGATAGTAAGCCTTTATCAGATATATGGTTTGCAAATACCTTTTTAATTTCTGTAGAATGCCTTTTAGATTAGTTGATTGTTTCTTTAGCTGTGCAGAAGGTTTTTATTTTGATCAGGACCCAGTAGTTCAAGTTTGCTGTTGTTTCCCTTGCCTCTCAAGACACGTCTAGTAAGAAGTTGCTATGTCCGAAGTCCAGGAGGTTGCTGCCTGTTCTCCTCTAGGATTTGATGGTCTCCTGTCTCACATTTAGGTCTTTCACCCATTTGGATTTATTTTTGTGTATGGAGTAAGAAAGTGGTTCAGTTGCATTCTTCTGCATTCTTCTGGTCCAGTTTTCCCAACACCCTTTGTTGACAAGGCTGTCTTTTTTCCCATTACATAGTCTTTCCTACTTCATCCAAGATGAGGTGGCCATACATTTGTGAGTCCATATCTGGGTTTACTCTTCTGTTCTCTTGATCTTTGTGTCTCTTTTGTGCTTGTAGCTTAATGTCTTGATAAATACAGCTGTGTAATATAGCATGAAATCCATAATCATGAATTCTTCCGTTTCTTTGTGTAGCATAGACGTTTCAACACTACTTGCTCCTTAAATCCATGAACATTGAAGTTGTTTCCATTTCTTTGTGTCATCCTCAGTTTCTTTCACCGTTTTTAGAGTCTTCAGAGTATAGACATTTTAACTCTTTAGGTATCCTATTATATTTGGTGCAATTGTAAATGGGATAGATAGTTTTTTTTTTCTTTCTGTTTCTTCATTATTGCTGTGTAGAAATGCAGCCAATTTCAGTATGTTGATACTGTATCTTGTGAATTTGCTGAATTTGTGTATCAGTTCTTGCAATATTTTGGTGGAGTCTTGAGTTTTTGATATAGAGTGTCATGTCATCTGTGAAGAGGGAATGTTTGACTTCTTCTTTTCCAACTTGAATGCGTTTATTTTTTGTTGTTGTCTGTTTTTGAGGATAAGACTTCCACTGCTGTGTTAAGTAGAATGATGGGAGTGGACATCCCTCTTGTGTTCCTGACAGTAGAGGAAAAGGTTTTTTTTTTCCCCACTGAGGATATTAGCTGTGGGGTTTTCATGTACGGACTTTATGATGTTGAGGTGTGTTTCCTCTACCCCTTGTTGAGGGTTTTATAAAGAAAGGATGCTGTACTATGTCAATTTTTTTTTGCATGTATTGAGAGGGTCATATCATTCGTATCCTTTCTCTGTTTGATGTTATGTATTACATTGATTTATTTGTGACTATTGAACCACCCTTACAGCCAAGGAATAAATCCCACCTGGTCACATTAAAGGATCCTTTTAATGTCTTGTTGGATTCAATTTGCAAGTATTCTCTTTCTTTTTTTTTTAATGTTTATTTATTTTTGAGACAGAGAGAGACAGAGCATGAATGGGGGAGGCTCAGAGAGAGGGAGACACAGAATCTGAAACAGGCTCCAGGCTCTGAGCTGTCATCCCAGAGCCCGAAACGGGGCTCGAACTCACGGACTGCAAGATTATGACCTGAGCCAAAGTCGGACGCTTAACCGACTGAGCCACCCAGCAACCCCTGCAAGTATTTTCTTGACAATTGTTGTATTCTTGCTCATTAGGGCTAGTGGCATGTAAGTCTCATTTTTAGTGGGGTTTCATCTGGTTTGGAACCGTGATCATACTCATCTTATAGAATGAATTTGGAAGTTTTCTTTCCATTTCTATTATTTGGAACAGTTTTGAAGACAGGAATATTCTATTCTACTTAAATAGAATATTTCACACTCTTCTTAAATATCTGGTAGAACTCACCTGTGAACCTATCTCGCCCTGGATTTTTGTGTCTTAGTAGATTTTTGATTAATGATTCAATTTCTTTGCTCATTATCAGTCTGTTCCCGTTTTCTATTTCTTCCTTTTTCAGTTTAGGTAGTTTACATTATTCTGGGAATTTATCCATTTCTTCCAGATTGCCCAATTTGTTGGCATATAAATCTCCAAACTATTTTCTCATAGTTGTATTTCTGTGGTGTCAGTCGCGATGTCTCCTCTCAAATTCTGATTATATTGACTTTCGTCCTTTCTCTTTTGTTTTTGCCAAGTCTGCCCATGGGTTTTCATTTTTATTTATTCTTACAGAAACCAGCTTATAGTTTCATTCATCTGGTCTACTGTTTTTCTTTGTTTCTATATCATTTATTTCTGCTCTAATCTTTTTGGTTTACCTGTTCCTGCTGGCTTTAGGGTTCATTTGTTGTTCTTTTTCTAGCTCCTTTAGTTGTAAAGTGGTTGTGTGTTTGAGACCTTTCTTCTTTCTTGAGTTTCGCCTGTACTGCTATATATTTCACTCTTCCGTCAACTTTGCTGCATCCAGATGGTTTGGAACTGGCATGTTTTCATTTTCATTTGCTTCCATGTATTTTTTATTGCTTCTGTAATTTCCTGAAAATCTCATTCTGCTTTTACTAAAATGTGCTTTAACCTAATGTATTGGCGGTGTTGCTCAAATTTTTCTTGTGGCCGACTTCAAGTTTCATAGTGTTGTGGTTTGAAAATACGCATGGAATGATCTCAGTCTTTTTGTACTTGTAGAGGGCTGATTTGTGACATGGTATGTGATCTGTTCTGGAGAATGTTCCATGCACACTCAGAAAGAATGTGTATTCTGGTGCTTTAGAATGGAATATTGTGAATATATCTGTTAAGTCCATTCAGTCCATGTGTCTTTCAAAGCCATTGTTTCCTTATTGATTTTCAGCTTAGATTGTCTTTCCATTGTTGTAAGTGGAGTGTTAACGATCTCTATTATTACTATTGTCTATTATCAATGAGTTTCTTTATGTTTCTTATTGAGATATATTTCAGTGCTTACATTTTTGGGGTATAAATATTTAAAGCTTCAGATCTTCTTGTTGGATAGACCCCTTTATGATGATATACTGCCTTCCCGATCTCTTGTAACAAACTTTGGTTTGAAAAATAGTGTGATATGAGTGTGGTACTACAACTTTCTTTTGACGTCCGTTAGCAAGATAAATTGTTCACCCTCCCCTCACTTTCAAACTACAGGTGTTTTAGGTTGAAACACCTATCTTTTGATTGGATATTTGGCCATATACATTCACAGTAAGTATTGATAGATATAAACTTAGTGCCATAGTGTTACCTCCAAAGTCATTGTTTCTGGAGATTTTCTCTGTTTATTTCTAGTCTTTGTTACTTTTAGTCTTCCTTTCCCACTCAAAGTGTCCCCTTTAATTTCTCGCAGGGCTGATTTAGAGACCATGAACTCCTTTGGTTTTTGTTTGGGAAATTCTATCAATCCTTGTATCTGAATGGCTGCCTTACTGGAGAAAGTATTCTTAGCTGCATAATTTTCAATTGCACTTGTTGAGGATCTGATGCCACTCCCTACTTGCATGAAGGTTTCTGTAGAGACACATGCCATAGTTTTTTTTTTTTTTAATCTTCCCTTGTTAGTTAGCAACTTCTTTCATGTTGATGCTTTTATGTTTTTTCTTTATCTGGATATTTTGCCATTTTCCTGTGATATGTCTCAGTGTTGGCCTGCTTTTTTCTTTTTATTTTAATGGGTGTTCTCTCTGCCTCCTAGATGTGGATGTCTGTTTCCTTCCCCAGCTTGTGGAAATTTTCACTATATTCACTCAGCTAAAATGTATCCCCCTTTTTCACCCTCTTATTCTTTTGGGACTCCTTTCAAGGGAATGTTATTACAGTTTATGGAGTTGCTGATTTCCCTAAGTGTATGTTTGTGATGCAATATTTTAATTTTCCTCTTCTTTCCAGCTTCATTTCCCCATATCCCTCATTTTTACTTCCCATATGCTTGTTTGAACTGGAATATTGGTCTCCTCCGGCCCGTTTTCTGAGAGTTACATCATCAGCTCTCCACGTTCTGAGTCTAGACACTAGTCAGAATCAGACAAGAATTACATCACTGGTTTTCCTGGGTCTTCAGCTTGTGACAGTAGATCATGGGACTTCTCAACATATTTAGTTATGGAAACCAATGACCTTTGGGTTGTGTTCCTCAGGGGAATCTTGACTAATACATGGAGATTGTTTGTCTCTCCTTTAGAGTAATTGAATAAAGCTGTAGCTCATTTAAAGTCCTGAGTAGCAAAGGGCTATGAAGAAAGTGTCACGTTGTTTGACTGGGACAAGGGCTGGGTGAGGATAAGGAGGAGCTGTGGGATCCTGTGGTCCTGGCTGCACAGGGAGTGCATCTGGGAATCCTGTAAAGGTGCAGCTGTTGTGCCTCAGGAAATCTGTAATTCACTCATGTTGAGGGACCAGAGTAAGCAAGTGCAAACAACTGTGTCTTGTGCATGTTAGTCTAGTTTCCGAGAGTTAATAGGTAAACACAGAATCATATAACCAGGGAGGCTCCCTGGGGAAAGTGCTGTGTGGAGAGGAAGCCCCAGACCCTGACAGGAAACCTGCCTGTAACCTCCATCTGCACTTGCGCCTGGGAACCCAAAGGAGAATTGTGCATAGTGTGTGCCCCCTGGTGGTTCTGATCCCCTCCAGCAGGGAGGTTTCTGTGTGGGCTCCCATTGAGGTCCCCTCACTGTGTCTCTTGCACAGTAATATGTGGCCGTGTCCTCGGTCTTGAGGTTGTTCATCTGCAGATACAGCGTGTTCTTGGCGTTGTCTCTGGAGATGGTGAATCGGCCCTTCACGGAGTCTGCGTAGCCTGTGCTACTTCCATCAGCATCATATATGCGACCCACTGCAGCCCCTTCCCTGGAGCCTGGCGGACCCAGCTCATGCTGGAACTACTGAAGGTGAATCCAGAGGCTGCACAGGTGAGTCTCAGGGACCCCCCAGGCTTCACCAGGTCTCCCCCAGACTCCACCAGCTGCACATCACACTGGACACCTGCAGACACAAGACATTTTGGTCAGGAAACTGTCACACATCCACTGTTTCACTCATATCCATTCACAGACTCAGTGTCCCTCGTTCACCATGAATTACCTTTTAAAAGAGAAACCAGGAACACCCAGACCAGCACAAACTCCATGGTGAGGTGTGTGTGTTCTGTGCTGATCACAGAATGGGAACACATGGGACTCCTGGGGCTGGGGCTCGTCTCCCAGCTGCACGGTCGGGCTGGGTTGGTTTTATCAGCACAGAAAGGGCCCCATTTGCATGTCTTCTGACATATATATCAAGCTCCAGACTTAGGTTTGATTGTGTAAAAGTGAATGACAGGGTTAGGGATGCACTTCTACATTAGTTTGCGTGGATGGCGGTGTGACAATATGAAGAATTTTTTTTTCAGTTTTGGATTTTTACCTTTATTAATGGAGGCTTCGGCATAATCTTTAAGAAACATTTACCTCAACAGCATGATCACGCATTGTTTTCTCTTAAAATATTTTAATTTTTTATTATTAATTAGTATTTATTTTTAGTTTTAAAAATTAACATCAAAATTAGTTAGCATATAGTGCAACAATGATTTCAGGAGTAGATTCCTTAGTGCCCCTTACCAGTTTAGCCCATCCCCCCTCCCACAACCCCTCCAGTAGCCCTCTGTTCTCCATATTTATGAGTCTCTTATGCTCTGTCCCCTCCATGTTTTCATATTATTTTTGTTTCCCTTCCCTTATGTTCATCTGTTTTGTCTCTTAAAGTCCTCATATGGTGAAGTCATATGAGTTTTGTCTTTCTCTGACTGACTCATTTCGCTTAGCATAATACCCTCTAGTTCCATCCACATAGTTGCAAATGGAAAGATTTCACTCTTTTTTTAAATTTTTTTTTAACATTTATTTATTTTTGAGACAGAGAGAGACAGAGTATGAACGGGGGAGGGTCAGAGAGAGAGGGAGACACAGAATCTGAAATGGGCTCCAGGCTCTGAGCAGTCAGCACAGAGCCCGATGCGGGGCTCGAACTCACATATCGCGAGATCGTGACCTGAGCCGAAGTCGGACGCTTAACCAACTGAGCCACCCAGGCGCCCCAAGATTTCACTCTTTTTGATTGCCGAGTAATACTCCATTGTATATATTTACCACTTCTTCTTTATCCATTCATCCATCAATGGACATTTGGCTCTTTCCATACTTTGGCTATTGTTGATAGTGCTGCTATAAACATGGGTGTGCATGTGTCCCTTTGAAACAGAACACCTGTGTCCCATGGATAAATGCCTAGTAGTGCAATTGCTGGGTCATAGGGGAGTTCTATTTTTAGTTTTATGAGGAATCTCCATACAGTTTTCCAGAGTGGCTGCACCAACTTGTATTGCCCCCCCCAAATGCAAAAGAGATCCTCTCTCTGCATCCTTGCCAATGTCTGTTGTTGCCTGAGTTGTTAATGTTAGCCATTCTGACAGGTGTCAAGAGGTATCTCATTAGGGTTTTGATTTGCATTTCCGTGATGATGAGTGGTGTGGAGCATTTTTTCATGTGTCGGTTGGCCATCAGGATGTCTTCTTTGGAGAAGTGTCTATTCATGTCTTTTTCCCGTTTCTTCACTGGATTGTGTTTTGGGTAAGTTTGATAAATTCTTTATAGATTTTGGATACTAACTCTTTATCTGAGATGTCATTTGCAAATATCTTCTCCCATTCTGTCAGTTGAATTTTAGTTTTGCTGATTGTTGCCTTCACTATGCAGAAAGTTTTGATTTTGATGAGGTCCCAGTAGTTCATTTTTGCTTTTTTTCCCCTTGCCTCCGGGGACGTGTTGAGTAGGAAGTTGGTGTGGCCAAGATCAAAGATGTTTTTGCCTGCTTTCTGCTCGAGGAATATGATGGCTTCCTGACTTACATTGAGGTCTTTCATCCATGTTGAGTTTATTTTTGTGCATGGTGTAAGAAAGTGGTCCTGGTTCATTCTTCTGCATGTCGCTGTCCAGTTTTCCCAGCACCACTTGCTGAAGACACTGTCTTTATTCCATTGGATAGTCTTTCCTGCTTTGTCAAAGATTAGTTGGTCATACATTTGTGAGTCCATTTCTGGATTTTGTTTTCTGTTCCATTGATCTGAGTGTCTGTTCTTGTTTTTTTTTTTAATATTTTTTGGCATTTATGTATTACTTTTCAGAGACAGAGACAGAGACAAAGTATGAGCGGTGGAGTATCAGAGAGAGAGAAAGACACAGAATTCCAAGCAGGCTTCAGGCTCTGAGCTGTCAGCACACAGCCTGATGTGGGACTCTAACTCACGAACTGCCAGATCATGACCTGAGTCAAAGTCGGATGCTTAACTGACTGATCCACTCAGATGCCCCTGAGTGTCTGTTCTTGTGCCAGTACCATACTGTCTTGATGATTACAGCTTTGAAGTATAGCTTGAAGTCTGGGATTGTGATGCCTCCTGCTTTGGTTTTCTTTTTCAAGATTTCTTTGGCTATTCAGCGGCATTTCTGGTTCCATACAAATTTTAGGATTATTGTTTCTAGCTCTGTGAAGAATGCTGGTGTCACTTTGACCGGGATTGCATTGAATATGTAGATTGCTTTGGGTACTGTCAGCATTTTAACAATATTTGTTCTTCCTATTCAGAAGTATGGAATCTTTTTCCATATTTTGTCTTCTTCCATTTCTTTCATAAGCTTTCTATAGTTTTCAGTGTAAAGATTTTTCACCTCTTTGGTTAGATTTATTCCTGGGTATTTTATGGTTTTTGGTGCTACTCTAAATGGGATAGTTCCCTTGATTTCTCCTTCTGTTGCTTCATTGTTGGTGTATAGGAATGCAACCGATTTCTCTGCATTGATTTTATATCCTGCCACTTTGCTGAATTCATGAATCAATTCTAGCAGTTTTCTGGTGGGGTCTTTTGGGTTTACCATATAGAGTATCATGTCATCTGTGAAGAGTGAAAGTTTGACCGTCTCCTGGCCAGTTTGGATGCCTTTTATTTCTTTGTGTTGTCTGAGTGCAGAGGCTAACACTTCCAATACTATGTTGAATAACAGTGGCGAGAGTGGATATCCCTGTCTTGTTCCTGACCTTAGGGAGAGAGCTCTCAGTTTTTCCCCATTGAGGATGATATTACCATTGGGTCGTTCATAGATGGCTTTTATGATCTCGAAGGTATGGTCCTTCTATCCCTACTTTCTTGAGCGTTTTTATCAAGAAAGGATGTTGTATTTTGTCAAATGCTTTCTCTGCATCTATGGAGAGGATCATATGGTTCCTGTCCTTTCTTTTATCGATGTGACGAATCACGTTAATTGTTACAGATATTGAGCCATCCCTGCATCCCAGGTATAAATCCCACTTGGTCGTGGTGAATAATTTTTTAATGTATTATTGTTTCTGTTTGGATAATATCTTGTTGAGGATTTTTGCATCCATGTTCATCAGGGAAATTGGTGTAGAGTTCTCTTTTTAAGTGTTGTCTGTGTCTGTTTTTGGAATCGAGGTAATGCTGGCTTCATAGAAAGAGTTTGGAAGTTTTCCTTCCATTTCTATTTTTTTGGAACAGTTTCCAGAGACTAGGTGTTAACTCTCCCTTAAATGCTTGGTAGAATTCCCCTGGAAACCCATCTGGTTCTGGACTGTTGTCTTTTGGCAGATTTTTGATTACTAATTCTATTTCCTTACCTGTTAAGGGTCGGTTCAAATTTTCTATTTCTTCCTGTTTCAGTTTTGGTAGTGTATATGTTTCTAGGAATTTGTCCATTTCTTCCAGATTGCCCATTTTATTGGCATATAATTGCTCATAACATTCCCTTATTACTGTTTTTATTTCTGTTGTGTTGGTTGTGAATTCACCTCTGTCATTCTTGATTTTATTTATTTGGGTCCTTTCCTTTTTCTTTTTGATCAATCTGGATAGTGGTTTATCAATTTTGTTAATTCTTTCAAAGCACCAGCTTTTAGTTTCATTGATGTGTTCTACTGTGTTTTGGTTTCGATAGCACAAATTTCTGCTCTAATCTTTAGTATTTCCTGCCTTCTGCTGGTTTTGGGTTTTATTTGCTGTTCCTTTTCCAGCTCTTTAGTCATAAGGTCAGGTTGTGTATCTGAGATCTTTCTTCCTTCTTTAGGAAGGCCTGGATTGCTATATACTTTCCTCTTATGACCGCCTTTGCTGCATCCTAGAGGTTTGCGTTGTGGTGTTATCATTTTCATTGACTTCCATATACTTTTTAATTTCTTCTTTAACTGCTTGGTTAGCCCATTCATTCTTTAGTAGTTTCTTCAGTCTCTAATTATTTGTTACCTTTCCAAATTTTTTCTTGTGGTAGATTTTGAGTTCATGGCATTGTGGTCTGAAAATATGCATGGTATGATCTCGATCTTTTTGTACTTACTTAGGGCTGATTTGTGTCCCTGTATATGATCTATTCTGGAGAAAGTTCCATGTGCACTGGAGAAGAGTGCATATTTTGTTGGTTTAGGATGAAATGTTCTGAATATATTTGTTAAGTCTTTCTGGTCTAGTGTGTCATTCAAAGCCATTGTTTTCTTGTTGATTTTTTGATCAGGTGATCCGTTCATTGTTGTGAATGGGGTGTTGAATTCTCCTACTATTATGGGATTCATATCGATGAGTTTCTTTATGTTTGTGATTAATTGATTTCTATATTTGGGTGCTCTCACAATTGGCGCATAAATGTTTACAATTGTTAGGTCTTCTTGGTGGATAGACCCTTTGATTATGAATGATATAATGCCATTCTGCATCTCTTGATGCAGTCTCTATTTTAAAGTCTAGATTGTCTGATATCATTATGGCTACTCCGGCTTTCTTTTGTTGAACATTAGCATGATAGATGGTTCTCCATCCCCTTATTTTCAATCTGGAGGCGTCTTTAGGCCTAAAGTGGGTCTCTTGTAAAAAACGTATAGATGGATCTTATTTTCTTCTCCATTCTGTTACCCTATGTCTTTTGATTGGGGCATTGAGTCCATTGACGTTTAGAGTGAGTACTGAAAGATATGAGTTTATTGCTATTATGATGCTTGTAGACGTGGAGTTTGTGGTGGTGTTCTTTGGTCTTTCTAATCTTTGTTGATTTTGGTATTTATTTTTTATACAGATATATTTTCATCTTTTCTCCCCTCAGAGATTCCCCCTTGAAATTTCTTGCAGGGCTGGTTTAGTGGTCACAAACTCATTTAATTTTTGTTTGTATGGGAATCTTTTTATCTCGCCTTCTATTTTGAATGACAGCCTTGCTGGATACAGAATTTTTGGCTGCATATTTTTCTGATTTAGCACACTGAATACATCCCGCCACTCCTTTGTGGCCTGCCAAGTTTCTGTGGATAGGTCTGCTAAACCTGATCTGTCTTCCCTTGTAAGTTACGGACTTTGTTTCCCTGTTGGTTTTATGATTCCTTGCCTGAGTACTTTGTCAATTTGACTATGATGTGCCTTGTTGATGGTCGGTTTTGGTTGTATCTAATGGGAGTCCTCCATGCTTCCTGGATTTTGATGTCTGTGTCTTTGCCCAGGTTAGGAAAGATTTCCGCTATGATTTGTTCACATAACCCTTCCACCCCTATTTCTCTTTTCCACTTCTGGGACCCCTATGATTCTCATGTTTTTCCTTTTTAATGAGTCACTGATTTCTGTAATTCTTAAATCTTGCTCTTTTGCCTTATCTCCCTCTTTTTTTTCTGCTTCATTATTCTCTATAAGGTTGTCCTCTATAACGCTGATTCTCTGTTCTGCCTCATCCATCCGTGCAACCGCTGCATCCATCTGTGATTGCAGCTCAGTTATAGCATTTTAAATTTAAATACTGGCTATTTTTTATGTGTTTTAATTATATCCTTGGCATTGTCTTTTTACGGTTTTTTCTTTTCGCATAAATTCCTCCATCACTCTGTATATCCATGTCTCTGCTTTCTTATGTGTTTTAGGAGAATCCTGTTATGTTTTCTGCTTCTAGAGTAGTGTCTTTTTTGAGAAATGTTTACATACGTAGACAACCTGACATTCTGGAAGCATTTGTTGCGTGTGCTGTGTGCACTGTGCTGTCATGTATTGGCTGCTCTGTCCCTCAGGTCAGTCCTCTGCAGAGTTCTCCTTGCCTACAGGCAAGGAGAAAAAGAGAGTTTTTCAACTTTGTCCATAGTGTTGTGAGTTTTCACTAGGTGAGTTTGGTCTCCTTATTAAAAGAGGCTAATTCCTACTTCCCCTACAGGTGAAGCTGTGCCTCACTATATGGTCAGTAAACTTGGTGCCTGTGGGGGTACATGGTAGTCTTTGGAGTGAGGGGTGCAATTGTGGTCTGGGTTCTAGGCGCTCTTTCCCTAGTAAGGAAACACCTGAGGAAGGCAAGGGGGGTATAGCTTGGTGTCATTGGCTCAGTATCTACTGGGGGGTGTTTTGCTGCTCACTGAATTCTGTCCATGATAATTGGTGGGAGGAAATATTGGCATCAGCTCCTTCTCTAGTCCCTGCAGTTGGGAGTTTCCAGCCACCCCTGTTCAGGAAGCCCTCACATAGAGAGAACTATCTGTACTCATGGGTCCCAGGCTTCCTTCAGAACCCGGCCTTCACCCTGCCTTTGTCCAATCCATTGGCACACCTGGCAGCTCAGGGCTCTTATGTTTTATCTCAGGAGCTCTAGCTGGTTGTGAGTACACCAAATTGTATGAACTCAATGCGACAGGGACCCCAGTGATCCTCTGGGACAGTGTCTTGCTGTGATGTGGTTGGAGCTGGTTATCCCAGAAGGGCAGTTGCATGAACACTAGGAGCTTGGAGTTAATGGTGAGGAAGAACAAGAAGGCAGCATTCAGTTAGCTGCTCTCAGCAGAGGCTCCTATGCTAATGACCAGGGCAGTGCAATGTTGCCTGTCAGCTCTCCTGCCCCAAGAGGAGCAATACCCTGTCTCCCAAATGCAATCCAAGAAGAAAACTGTCCCACCCGATATGACCCAGGGGATCCTCAAACCGCAGTAGTCCCTATGGGCCTCGGGGCTCCTTCTCCACAGGAGCACTGCTATGCCCACCAGGGTCCACCCCAGTGATGGCATGGAGTTCTAAATCTTCAGTTTTTGAACTCGACACTTACAGCCGGTTGACTTGTCATGAATACATTTATGTGTCATCTTGACTGCGTCATGGGTGTCCAGATTCATGACTGTTTCTGTGTATGTCTGTGATGAGTTTCCAGAAGAGATTGGCATTTTCATCCATGGTTTCTTTCTGCCTGGGCATCACCCATTCCATCACAGTTCTGAGTAGAATCCGATGCAGAGGGAGGAAGAATTCCCTCATTTTTACTTCCCATGTGCTTGTTTGAAATGGAACATTGGTCTCCTCCTGCCCTTGTTCTTAGTGTTACATATTAGGCTCTGCAGGTTCTGACACTAGATACTACTGGTTCAGAATCAGATGAGAATTATACCACTGGTTTTCCTGGCTCCCCAACTTGTGACAGTAGATCATGGGACTTCTCAAAATATTTTGTCATGGACCAATGCGCTTTCGGTTCTGTTGCTCGAGGGAATCCTGACTAATACATGGAGATGATTTATCTCTTGTTTAGAGGAATTGAGTAAAGCTGTCGCTCATTTAAAGTCCTGAGTAGCAAAGTGCCATGAAGAAGTGTCACGTTGTTTGATTGGGACAAGGGCTGGGTGAAGATAATGAGGAGCTGTGGGAGCTTGTGGTCCTGGCTGCACAGGGAGTGCATCTGGGACTCATGTAAATGTTCAGCTATTGTGCCTCAGGCAATCTGTAATTCACTCATGTTGAGGGACAGGAGTAAGCAATGCAAACAACTGTGTCTTTGGCATGTTAGGGTAGTTTTCCTATGAAAACAATGATCTAATTCACACAGTTAATAGGTAAACACAGAATCCTGTGTCCAGAGAGGCTCCCTGGAGAAACTGCTGTGTGGGCAGGAAGCCCCAGACCCTGAGAGGAAACCTGCCTGTAACCTCCATCTTCACCTGCTCCTGGCAAGACAATGTAGAATGGTGCATAGTGTGTGCCCCCCTGTGGTGCTGATCCCCTCCTTCAGGGAGGTTTGTGTCCGGGCTCCCAGCGAGGTCCCCTCACCCTGTCTCTTGCACAGTAATATGTGGCCTTGTCCTCGGCCCGCAGGTTGTTTATCTTCAGATACAGCGTGTTCTTGGAGTTGTCTCTGGAGATGGGGAATCGGCCCTTCATGGAGTCTGTGTAGTATGATCTACTTCCATCATCATAAACGTATGCGAGCCACTGCAGCCCCTTCCCTGGAGCCTGGCAAACCCAGCTCATTCCATATCTACTGAAGATGAATCCAGAGGCTACACAGGTGAGTCTCAGGGACCCCCCCAGACTGCACCATGTCTCCTTCAGACTCCACCAGATGCACGTCACACTGGACACCTGCAGACACAAGACATCTTGGTCAGGAACCTGTCACACATCTACTGGTCTCACTCATATCCACTCACATACTCAGTGTCTCTCGTTCACCATGAATTACCTTTTAAAAGAGCAAGCAGGAACACCCAGCCAAGCACAAACTCCATGGTGAGGTGTCTGTTCCATCCTGATCAGAGAATGGGAACACCTGGGACTCCCGGGGCTGGGGCTCCTCTCCCAGATGCAGAGTCTGGATGGGCTGGTTTTATCAGCACAGAGAGGACCCCATTTGCATGTGCTCTGACATATATATCAAGCTCCAGTCTTAGATTTGCTTCTTTAACAGTGAACAACAGGGTTAGGGACGCACTTGTAGTTTAGTTTGTGTAGATAGTGCTGTGACAATTTGAATAATTGTATTCAGTGAGTACAGGTGTATTTGCAGTCCTGTGTGCATTTTTACAGGTCTTTCATCAACATAGATCATTTTCACTCTACAAGTATTTTACATACGTTTTGAAGTTTAACCCAAAATACTTTATTCTGTGCCATTTTCACTTGTATAATTTTGTTATTTATTTTGCATGTATTTTCATGCTGGTGTGTAGAATCACAGGTGGTTTATTTTTATTTATTTTCTTTGTTCATTTTGCATCCTGCTCTTTTTCTCATTTAAAAAAACTGGTTCTAATATTTTTTGTGGTATCTCTAGGGTTTTGTTATGTTTCAGATCAATGTCACCTGCAAACAAGTAATTTTCCTTCCTCCTTACTGATTTAAATGTCTTTTATTTCTTTTATTACCTATTTGTTTCTGGTTATGTCTTCCAGTGGTAGGAGAAGAAAGCTTTTCCCTTCTTTTCTTCTGGGATTTAGCCAGTGTAAGGATTCAGTTGACATAAGACATATCTACAGGAGAGAATAAATTTCATTTTGTAAGTGCATGGCCTTCCTAATGACATGACACCCAGAGAAAGGACAAAGCAGGTGGCACTTGTGTCTTTCAGACAACAAAACATTGGATTTGGCAAGAGTTAAGTTTGGGGTATTATGTTAGTCACCAAGTAAGTAGGTTTGTTTGAATAGCCTTCTTGTCCCTGTGTTCCTTATTCTGGTGCTAACGATGGTTCTTCCCTCTTGGTACACGGGAGGGAGATTTATATCCTGCTGTCAAGGGACGATGGAGAGTCTGAGTGTACTTAGGCTCTTTCTCATGTGACTTTCACCGAAATAACCAGTGTGACAAGATGACATAGTTTGAGGTGGCATATGTATTCTTCACGTTATCATGGGGAATACTTATGTTAGGGGTGACGATCATTGCCTGGCTCCTGATTTGACAGGAAAGCCTTCAGCATTTTACCGTTCAATATGCTGTCAGGTGTGGGATTTTCATAGTGGCCATGATCATGTGGAGGTGATTTCCTTCAGTTCCTTTTTAATTGGGTTCTTTTTAAATGATGAACATGTGTTGAATTTTGTCTAATGTTTTTTTGAATCAATTAATGATGGCTTTGATTCAGTCATTCCCTCTGTTAATGGAGGACATCACATTTATGCATCTGTGTGTGTTGAAGGATCCTTGCATCCGTGGAGTGAATCACACTGGATTATATTGTATGATCCTCTCAATGTTCTGTTGAATTCAGTATGCTCAGATTTTGTGAAGGAATTTTGCATGTATGTTCATTTGAGATAGTGACCTGTAGTTTCCCTTCTTGTGGTGTCTTTCTTTGGTTTTGGTGTGAAAACAATGCTGTCCTCACAAATTTCATTTGGGAGTGCTGTTTTTTTATCAGTGGTTTGTAATAGTTTGAGAAATATTGGCATTAATTCCTCTTTAAACACTTAGTAGATATTTTAATAAAGCCATGGACTCCTAGGCAGATTTTTTGGAGGGTGAGGTTTTAGATAGAGAAATTTGATTAATTTTTCTTTTGTTCCTTTTGTATTTTTCCATGAAACAGTCTTGGTGGCCTACATTATGGCATAAAATGTGTAATTTGTTCCTGGTGATCTAATTGTTGGCCTATAAATACCCAAGTTTTTCGTTAATTATCTTTTCAGGTCTTTAGTTCAGTTATTTCTCCTCTTTCAATTCTGATTGCATTTGTTTGAGTCTTCCTTATTCCTCAGGCTACCTATTTGTTTCAAATTTTACATACTTTTCCAAATACAAATTTTTATGTAATTTATTTGTTTTCTGTATTTGTGATAGTCTCTATTTTCTGTCTGCTTTATGTTTTTATGGTATTTTCATGTTTATCTTTTTATGTAAATAAACATGCCAATGAGTTTTTTAAGGAATCTGAAAAATATACAATTCACATGCAAGCACACAACACATGGAAGCAACAAAACAATCATGATGTCGAGAGAACCTGGAGACATCACACTTCTCTCTTTCTAAAGATATTGCAGAGGTACATTAACCACAACAGTGTGCTGCTGGCATCAAATGAGACATTTAGACCAGTGGAGCTCATTACGGAGCCCAGAAGTACAAGTTTGCAGATGCACTCAGCAAATCCTCCACGAGATTTCCAACAATACACAGTGGGTGGAGGATAGTGTCTCCTAAATATGGTGTTGACTAGGGACACCTGTGTGGCTCGGTAAGTTAAGCCTCCCACTTCCACTCAGGTCATGATCTCACGTTTTGTGGGTTCGAGCCTCACATCAGGCTCCTGCTGACAGCTCAGGGCCTGGATTCTGTTTCTGCCTCTATCTCTGTGCCTCCCTACTCATGATCTGTCTCTCTCCCTCAAAAACAAAGTAACAATTAAAAAATAGTATTGATATATACATGCAAAATAATAATATTTGGCCATAATCTTGCTTCATACATATACGTCGACACAAAAAAATCTCAAAATGGATGAAGGATTAAGAAGAACACTTGAAACTAAATGCCTTCAAAGAAAACATGGAAGATAAATATGATGACGTTCACTTGAGAATGATTGATTTGATATAATAGCAAAGTCACAGAGAACAAAGCAGGCAAGGGGGACTACATCATCCTAGAAAAGGGGCAAGCAAATATTTGCAGAGCTAGAAGGCAGTCTATGGGAGGGTAGACATTACAATAAAAAATATTGAAAAGGTGTTAATATCCAAAATGCAGGAGGGACAATAAGGTGTTCTCATTTCCCTGCCATCAGACCACACCTCAAGCTTCCCCATTTCCCTAATGGAGACCCCCTCCATTCAAAGTGCTCCTCAGAGGATGAGTCTTAAAGATGTGCCCACTAGTGTCTGGGCCTCACATGCACAAGAGGATGGATTACCCCCAGTGCAGAGCCTGTGCTCATGGGGCCTGAGAAAGGAACTGCCCCCACCCATCAGTGCCCAGATGCCCTGTCTTGCTGCAGAGGGAGGACCTGACCATGTGATAGAATCTGTTACCACAGGATGTTCTTGCTTTACCTCCTCACCGTGTAACACCCCGATCTTGTGAGTAAAGAAAGAATAGAATTTGATTCAGAAAGCAAAGCTACTGATTTGTACAATGTAGGAACCATAAAGTCTTTTGTCATCTATTACCCCCCCACCCCCGATCTTTTGTCCCTAACCGGGCTGCCGCTCATGCCTCAATTCCTGGTGATGAAGATGCATTCCTGGAATGAACATCTGCTCAACTTTCTTGTCAATGCCATTGCACTCTGATTCACAAGTTCTCTTTTCATGTATGCTTGGGGAAGGCAACTAAGTTGGGCTCAATAGTACTCCAAGTTCTTGAGGCCAACTTACATTCTGTGCCTTCACCCAAGGCTGCACTCTTGTTTAGTATGTCTGTGATTTGTCACTCTATTACCAAAGGAGTCAGAGAGCCCTTGCAGACTCCCCCACCCTCCTAAAGCACCAGCCGGACAGGGCCATACACCTCCTGTCTTCTTAATGTCCACGGTTGCAAACAGCTACTGCCAACAAGGACTATGTCACAGT
Organism: Neofelis nebulosa; assembly: GCF_028018385.1. Taxonomy (NCBI): domain Eukaryota; kingdom Metazoa; phylum Chordata; class Mammalia; order Carnivora; family Felidae; genus Neofelis; species Neofelis nebulosa. Next base: position 149,741,304 of record NC_080788.1, read on the forward strand.
GCTTCGAAAATCCCCACAATGTGTCTTGTCGGTTTTTCACATCTCTCTCACAGTACAAAAATGCAGTTGCATATCCTTTTAAGGAAACCTGGCTACTGCTTCCCAAGGACCCCTAACTTCACTGCTTTTGCTCTGTCTCTGTGAGCCCCTCACCCCTACCTGATGCTGCCAGAGATTTCTTTTCGTGGCTTTCAGAGTCATTAACCTACTTTAAAGTTTTAATATTAGCTCTGTGCACACCCCCACACTCTTTTTTCTTTCTTCCTACCTCTGTGGACTCTGGGGCCCTAGGGAGCCTCTTCCTCAGAGCCTTACCCTTTTTCCTTGGTGTGTGTCTCTTGCCATGTGCCTTGGGGTGATTGTCATAGCCTTTTGATATAGTTAAAAGACTGGAGGCTCCGTAGGTTGTCTCTAAGTAAACAGGCCGTTGATACCTTGAGCTTTTCAGTGATTTATGAATCTGGGGGACTTGGACCAATCCAGACAGCTGTAGTATGTCAAGCACTTTTAGCATCAGCTTGGTGCCATTTGTGAAGACCCACTAGAGCCAATCAATGTCCTTGTCTCCCTCCCTTTGGACAAGTTATTCCAGGAAACCTTGCATTTTCATGATGGTGTAGTGCCTGTCACCATTTTTCACTTTCACACTGGTCCGTGGATATGTTGGTGTAGTGGTCTTGACAGGGAGGACCTGGGATAGAAGTTAGCTCTTCCCAGACACATGTGCTGAGGCCTCCCACACTGAGGCGTCCCCCACAACACCTGTTAAATAGAGAGCCATTGTCAGCAGCAGTGAGGAATGCAGCCAGTAGGGGGAGGTTGCCTTGGTCATGTCCTCCGCCCAGGGAGACATGATGCTCCTGGTAGAGTTGCCTCTGTCACTAGGTAGGCATGGCTAAGCAAACACAACACCAGGGTACTGGCTGCAACACAGTGGACCCAGCAGCTGGCGTCTTCTTCGACACTAATCTAGGCATATGGTATTCGGTGTCCAGCAATATCTCACTTGGAGATGAGTAGGAAATACACACCTCTGGAATCCCAGGATGGTGCCTGATTGTTGGTCTCTGCAGGGAGTCTGACCTTTTATGGCATTGGTAACTTAGGGTGGGGGTTTCTGGCAACACCTGGCATCAGCCCAAAGCAAAGCTACAGACCACCAGCAAGCTCCAGCTCCTTCCCAGAGCAGCTGAGATGTGGGGGTGAGGAACGAGTGAGCCATTCTCAGTGCTAACACATTGTTGGAGGGCACCACATTGGCCCCCAATCCCATCCCTGGGGACAAATGTATTGGGGACCCCAGCTGCTGTACAAAATTAAGAACATGTAGACTGTATCCGGCTGAAGGAATAGGCAAGAGCCATTGCTCAGGTGGTGGACAGGTGGCTCCCTAGGCATCTGAGCTCTGGCTTTGGATACGTGAGATGCATGGGGCTCTCCTGACTCAAGGTGCGGTTTCCGTGCACCCCCAACAAAGGAAATGGAGGCACAGGATTTATGACTCACAGGGCCCAGAAGCTAGGGTACACAAGGACCTTGGGAAGGGCAGGCCTCCTTTCCACAGTCCCAGTGATCAGGACATAGAAAACAGGGTAGCAAGTACCTGATTACTTGAGAATGGATGGGGATGAAGTCCCTAAGTTTTCACAGGCTCACCTCTGTGTGGTTATTCGAGAAGGCTCTCAGAAAACCAAAGTGGGAATCCTATGCAGATCCTTATCTAACGTTAAACTCACTGCAAAGTAGGCAAGAGAAAGAGAGCAGGGATTCACATTCATCGGGCTCCAACTGGATGCCAGAGTCATCCATAGGCACTTGTGCCTACCTTTCTGATTCATTTCATTTGGTGCTCCTTTAAACCTCATGGTCTCAGTCTCCCACATTTGGAAATTTGCTCTCCAGGGAGGCACAGCTCATGCTAGGTGGAACCTAATGCCAGTCCCCTTCCCTCACAGCCCACAGACACCCCAGTGTGGAACAGGCAGTGTGGGTGGGTGGTAGCCCTCCATTATCCTGAACCCACATTGGGACTGGGGGAAGACAGATTACCTGGAGAATGAGAAAATGTTCAGTGTGCAACCACACAGTTTTGGAGACAACTCATGAATTTGTCCCTGAAAGAGATTGTGTGAACGTCTCCTAATTCTGGAAGCATATACCTCAGTTCAAGGCCCAGATGCTGACTCAGGTCCTCTGCACATAATACCGGGCTCGGTTTGTGCTCTTGGAAGCTTAGATATATACGTAGAGGCCACAAGCATGCAGTTTTTAAGTTTTAATTCAGCGTTATGGTCAGTGAGCCATGAGAGATGTGTGTCAGAGCCATGATGTGCCTGTGGACCCCTGTGTCTCCTGGAGACCCCCGAAATGTGGATGTCAGCTCTGCAGCCTCATTACTGTATTTTCACACATGTGCCAGTTGGATTGTCTATAGTTGTTCAGCAGTCAGGAGGCTAATTATGGATTGTCGTCAGCGACAATCAGTCCCTTAATTTTCTCGGGGTTGATAATTTGACATTTGTGGGACACCACAAGGAATGCAGCTATTATGGCTTAAATGGGACCAAAAACCGCTCTGAGATATAACAGGGATTCATCACTTTGCCTCACTGGCCGCATTCTTCTTGGAGGGGTCCACTGTCTGTGCTCCCACCAGTGCCTCGTCCAGTGCACCATGGAGGGTCCCAGCTTATGTGGCAATGGCAGTTCCTGTTATTGTCGCACGACCCTCTGTGACTGCATTTCTCCGGGATACAGTCATAATTCAGCTGAGCCACACTGCCAGTGCAGTAGGTGTCCTGACAGAGCTTTCCAGAAGCATAGGGGGTACCAGTTCTCACATGACCAATCTCGGTTGTTCCTGTGCTACTATGTGAAATCAGCCGCAAACCCTAGAACCCTGATATCTCGGATGGAATCCAACATGCACTTGCAACTGAAGGAGATGTGTGACAATCCTACGCTGCAGCCTTCCACAAGGCACGTCTGTGTGGGAACAGGGTTCAGCGTTGAATTCCCCACCGTCTTCTGCTGTGTCCATATCGACTGCTTTTTTGATTTATGTCATAGCAGACATCTTCACCTTTCCAGAATTTTTGCAAAGATTTCTTGGCAGTCCACAGTGTGGTCAGTGCAGTTCCCATGATAGCAGCAGCCCTCTTCAGTGCACGGGGTTCCATCTTGCATATGGAAGTCATCAGGGTACGCCAAGGACACCCCACGTCAGGACTCTGGAAGATCACATATATTTTGGATTGGCCTGCCAAGTGTCCCAGCATCGAAATAGGTGCAGTTTGTGTAGCTTCTGCCTGTATTACATTTGTCCCCAGGGATTCAATCACTCATACAGCATAGATTGCTATAGCACTGCTCTAAGGAGCTGCAGTCACAATGCTTGCCTGGGTCAGCTAAGTACTTTCCAAAATGATTCTGGGTCAGGCTTTTATTTCAATGCACCATTTAGATGTTGAAGAGGCACTTGCCTACTCTGCCACTCATTTTGTGCTGCATATGAATGAGGGAACACTTCCTGAAAGCTTCAGGTATACAAGAGAATTGGGTCCTAATGCAGTTCGACCTTTTCTGCAAAGCATATTCATCAGTGTCAACCCACAAACCTATATTTTTTGCAATCTGATGTGTTGCTATGACAGACAAGAGTAACTAATATCTGCCTAAATAACCCATCATGATGAGGCTTTGTGGATGGCATATACTAGATACAACTCTACTGAAATTAACTTCATGGGATCCATTTCGAATTGCAACTAAGGATGAATGTGGTTTAAGAATTCGAAAACCCTTGGACTCATAGTATCGAAAAAAAAAGATTCTGATGCAACACATATTTGCCCATGTTAGCTGGATCTCTCTCATTATAAATTATCATGAAACCAATATAGTAACTTACATGAATCCCATGAAACAATGAGTCAATTAAGCTAACTAGCCTTATTAGGAATTGGGCACATTTTGACCCGTGGTTGAACACACTATATATTGTTTTGGAACTGAGAGCAAAATTCCGTGATGGGATGACTACAACTTACTAGAGATCCTGAGCACTGCAGTGGCATTTGCTTGAGGAACAGGGGTCCCTATCCTCCTTATATCCCAGGTTATAAGTAGGTCCCATTGCATTGGTGTCTGCCACTATCTGAGAAACAAAGTGTTCAAATGTTGGGAATCTCTGATGCGTCTGATTTCATAGGCAAGGTCATCCAACTTCATGATACCTTCAAGTCCCTGATATCACATGTCCATGGTGACCATGGAAAGAGGAATCTCCTCCAGGTAGCCGAGGTAGTAACAGTCTGGAGGCATGGAGGGGTAGTCCATCTGCAAGTCTCCCTGATCATCCTGAGTGATCATCAGCAGATGTCTGGACATAAAGGGTTTCCTTGGCCACATGTGGATAACGTGTCTTTTGTCCCCAAAACACAGGCTACAGGACAGCCAACCAGTCATCTGAATGCCCTTGCCATTGTGCAGCTCCTTCTTTGTAATTACCACCTCAAGGAGATGTAGAGCCATGAGGGGCAACCTTGAGAACCCTGGACAGGAACCAGCACTTCCCAGAATGCAAACTGAAAGAGGGACACCCTCAAGATGACCTGGCCCTCTGCCACCCTCCTGCCCCTGCTCAGGGACATCTGCCAGTGAGAGTGTATTAATGGAGGATCCACAGCAAAGTGAGGTCTAGGCCATCTGACAGAACAGAGGGCTGCACCGGGTGGCCAACACCCTGCACCTGGGATCCACTTGTGGGGTAAGTAACAGTCCCAGGGCGTGGCATTGTGTGACCTTGCACAACAGTTCAGCTGGGGTGGATGTGGGAGAAGCAGGTGAGCCAGTTCAAGTGTGCTCACATGGACATAGTAACGACTTGGACCCAGAGACATGGCTCTATTCAACACATTCCACCTTTAATCTAGCTAGTGAATATGGGATATGAAATTTTAACACCCTGAACTTCTCTACCAATTCCATGTCCTGTGGTACTGCTGGGTCACTTTCTATGGACGACTGCTTTTCCTCATTATGGAGACCAATGCTTCCTACTTCCTTGGGATGTGGAGGTGGACGTTGTCAATTTTACCTTTATAGGTGACTAAAAAATAGCTTTGTCGTTTTTCATGTCTCATTCTTGTTAGACATTAGTTTTCAAGCCATTTGATCCTTTTGGTTTTTGGTCTGAAGCTTCCTCTGAGTTTACTGAGGAAACATTTCCCAGTATTCTGTCATGATTGGTGAAGTACAAGGTTGTATTTTAGTATTTTTTTTATGCCAGCTTGGGAGAATAGAAAGTACTGCTGACCATGTGTGAGCCCCATGGTTTTTCCGCTCTAATCCCTTATTGGGGTTCTTTCCTGGCCTCTGGCAGTCTCCTCCCATGCATGTGTGGTTCCCTCCTCAGTTGGAGATGCCAGGGAGTGGAGGTAACTTTGGCAGCTTGCACCGTGGAGTCTGCACATGATCAAAAGACGTTATCAACCATGGAACTCCCTTGTTTGATTAAATATGTTCTACTCCTTTAAAACCCCCTGTGTCATGGAGAAACCTCAGAGTTGGCTTTTGGACAGGAGTCTGCATTCTTTATAGTTTTTGGATACTAAGCCTTTATCTGATATGCCATTTGCAAATATCTTCTCCTATTTTGTCAGTTGCCTTTTAGTTTTGTTGATTGTTTCTTTGCTGTACAGAAGCTTTTTATCTTGAGGTCCCAATAGTTCATTTTTGCTTTTGTTTCCCTTGCATCTTGGATATGTCCAGTAAGAAGTTGTTCTGACTGTGCTCAAAGAGTTTGGTACCTGTGTTTTCTTCTAGGATTTTGATGGTTTCCTGTCTCACATTTAGGTCTTTCATCCATTTTGAATTTGTTTTTGTGTATATTGTAAGAAAGTGGTCCAGTTCCATTAGAGTTTCCTGTTGCTGTCCAGTTTTCCCAACACCGTTTGTTGAAGGGACTGTCATTTTTCCATTTGATACTGTTTCCTGTTTTGTCGAAGATTAGTTGACCATATTGTTATGTGTCCATTCATGGGTTTCTACTCTGTTCCATTAGTCTATGTGTCTCTTTTTGTGCCAGTACCGTACTGTCTTGATGACTACAGCATTGTAATATAGCTTGAAATCCAGAATTGTGATGCCTCCATTGTTTTCTTTTTTAGGATCGCTTTGGGTGTTCAAGGTCTTTTGTGGCTCCATGATCATTTTAGAATTACTTGTTTTAGCTCTGTGAGGAATGCTTGTATTAGTTGACAGGGATATTTACATTGAATTATTTGCATTGAATGTCTAGATTGCTTTGGGTAGTATCAACCTTTTAACAATGTTTTTTGTTTTAATCCATGTGCATGGAATATTTTTCCATTTCTTTGTGTCTTCTTCAATTTGTACCATAAATATCACAGGTTTTTCAGAGTAAAGCTCTTGTAACTCTTTAGTGAGGGTTATTTCTAGGTATCTTATGGTTTTTGGTGTAATTGTAAATGGGATAAACTCCTTGATTTCTCTTTCTCCTGCTTCATTATTGTTGTATCGAAATGCACAAATTTCTGTATGTTGATTTTGTATGATGCAGCTTTACTGGTTTATTGTATCAGTTCTAGTGGGTTTTTTTTTGGTGGAGTTTTTCAGGTTTTCTATATATAGTATAAAATTCAACTCCAAAACTGAATAATCCTATTAAAAAATGAGCAGAAGACATGAATAGACTTTCCAAAATGCAACATACAGATGGCCAATAAACACATGAAATGATGCTCAACATCACTCATCATCAGGGAAATATAAATCAAAACTACAACGAAATATCAACTCACTCCTGTCAGAATGACTAAACTCAACTACACAAGGAACAACAGGTGTTTGTGAGGATACAGAGAAAGAGGAACACTTTTTCACTGCTTGTGGGAATGGAAACTGGTGCAGCTTGTCTGGAAAACAGCATGGACATTCCTCAAAATGCTAAAAATATAACTACCTTATGATTGATCAATTGAACTACTAGGTATTTACCCAAAGGATACAAAAATACTAATTTAAAGGGGATTACAACTCTATGTTTATAGCAGCCCTATCAAAAACAGCCCAGCTATGGAAACAGTCCAAGTAAGCATTGACTCATAAATGGATAAAGTATATGTGGTATATCTACACACACACGCACACACACACACATACACACACACACACACACACACACACACACACACACTCATACTCATACACTGGAATGTTTCTCAGCCCTGAAAGCAATGACATTTGCTATTTGTAATGATATGGATGGAGTTAGAGAGTATTATGCTAACTGAAACAAGTGAGAGAAAGACAACTATATGATTTCATTCATATGTAGAATTTAAGAAACTTTAAATGGGAAATGGGACAAATAAGAGAGAAGAGCTACACCAAGAAATAAACTTTTTTCAATGTTTTTAAATTTATGTTGAGGTAGAATGGGGGGAGGAGCAGAGGAAGCAAGAAGAATCCCAAGCAGTCTCTTTTCTGTCAGTGCAGAAACCAAAATGGAGCTTGATCTCAGGATCCATGAAATCAAGACATGAACCCAAATCAAGAGTCTTAGGCTTAACCCATGGAACATATACACCCAACAAAACAGATTCTTACCTATACAAAACAAACTTATGGATACCAGAGGTAAGGCGGGAAGAGGTTTGGGGAAGTAGGTGATGGGGTTGGAGGGCCGCACTCATAATGAGCAATGGGTGTTGTATGGAAATGTTGAATCACTATATTTTACACCTGAAAGTAATACTACATTGAATGTTTACTATGTGGAATATGAATAAAATCTCAAATGATGTATTTACAGTGTCTGCAAATGGCCTTGTTGGCATACAGCCCATGAAGAAACATTTATTCCAGAAAGTATACTGACAGACAGAAAAGCTAGAATTTTGAGCTAAGGTATGTGCCTTTCCTTTCCCACCCCAGCTCAGCATGGAAACTCCAGTGCAAGTAGCTGGGACTATAGGCATGTGCCACTGAGCCTGGCTGCAACCTCCCCTCCAGACTGTTGCAACCAATACACAGGGTTCCTGGTGACCAGCTCCTGTTCAGAGGACTCTTTCCCAGAGGGACAGGATGTCAGTGACCCTAAGCTGTTTGTTGTTGAGGCCAAGCCCCAGCAGGTGCCACTGAGATGTGGGACTCACTCATTGTTTTCAGACCCACTCCCAGGATGGAAACTCTGCCCTGGGCACAGTCCACTAGGGATGCTGGGAGCCTGGTCGCCCCAGACCTGACTTGTACGGCAGGGGTCTCATGCCAGCAGGACAAGCAAGCCTCAAAGAAGTGCAGCTGCCACTCACCCCTAAACTGATCCCTCATTTTGTCCCCACCTGCAGCTGCAGAGTTTTGTCCAGGGCAGGGGGGTGCTGGAGCAATCCACTAAACCAAGGTGCAGATCTGTTCCGGTACAACTGACTTCATTTACAGATGAGGGTGAGAAAGGTCTGGGCCTCATGTTGTGGGAGAGTCAGGTGCAGGAGACAGATGGTTTCAGTGGAGTATTCCTAACCTACTCCTCCTCACCTGCAGGAGAGAGCCAGAGCCAGGGACAGTGGAGGGAACAGCTCCTGTCAGAACACATGTGAGATTATGGCCTCAACAACTCTCCATTCAGAGGAGTCCGAGGTTGTAGGGTTTAGTCTGTGGAGAGTTGAAACATGAGAGCATTGTTGAGCGCAGGACAGCATTCAACATGAGGCAGAGGAACTTATCATGTGAGTGTTGGGCAGAAAGAGATAAAGAAACCCAACCAAACACTGTCACCCTGGGCTGGCTGTGCGAATGGCCCAGGCCACACCACCTCTGTAGTCTTTGAGACGACTTCCCTTCCCTCATATCATGTCTCTGAGGTTCTCCTAGTTTCAATTCTGCATCAATAGCGTCACATTTCTGTGGCAAAACATCCCATTGATGGAAGTTTCATACCTGGTTTATTCCTTTTTATTTAGAAAGACTTTTCCTTATTCCTAGCTTCTAACACTAAGATGCTATAAATATTTACACACCATTTATTTTGTGAGCATGGGATTTCACTCTGGAGCAGACACTCGGGAGTGGTATTTCCAGGTTACATGTTAACTCATCCATGTATAATTTCATAAGCAACAGCCAATGGTTTTCCAGAGCTGGTGTTCCTTTTTCATTCCTACCTGCAGTGTTTCAGGCCCCACGTGTGCTGGATGTTCACCTGGATGGTGTTGCCAGTGTTCCCTTCATACTTGAGCCCTCAGGATGAGTGCATAGGGCATCTATTGCATTCTTGATTTGAATTTCCTTGACAGTCGATGGAGTGAAGAGTCTTTTCCTGTCCTTACCTAATGTGTCTATAACCTCTAGGATGGGATTTTTACTACGGAAGATTCTGCTTGTTTTATAGAGGGTTGTTTCCTTTCTTCCTATTGACTGTTGAGGGTTCTTAGCGTATTCAGGATGCAAGTCCCTTGGTGGTTATGCAATTTGTGAATATTGTCTTTTCCTCTGTAACTTGTCTTACTACTATTGATTGTCACGTGTTCAGAAAAAAATTATTTGTTTTTCACAAAGCCCATTTATCCTATTTCTTTTTATGGGCCTTTGGTTCTTAGGTATAATTTTGGTTTTCATAATGATTGATTGCTTGTGACTGATATTTTTTTTTAATGTTTATTCTTGAGACAGAGAGAGAGAGAGAGAGTGCAAGTGGGCGAGAGGCAGAGAGAGGGAGACACAATCAGAAGCAGGCTCCAGGCTCCAAGCTGTAAGCATAGAAACTGACACGGGGCTCAAACCCATGAACCGTGAGATCGTGAACTGAGCTGAAGTCAGATGCTTAACTGACTGAGCCATGCAGGCACCCCACTAATTTCTTGATTTACAATATAACTAAAATTTTTTTTTCTTGTTTCTCTCAATGCTGACTTGATCGCTAACTGGTCTCTGGTCTCTGTTGTTTCTTTTTAAGTTTATAGTGTGTAGTAACTCATTTTCATGGCATGGTTTTTTCATAATATATGGAAATTCTGTTCTCATCCTGAAATTGAATTCAAGTTTCACAAGAGATTCTGTGTGTGTCTTTTTGGCCAGATTGTTCATCATGTTTGATCGATGTGCTCCACGGTCAAAAAACATGTTAACCTTTCCAGGTTTTGGGGTTTCTATATGTGTCAGGAGCCATTGAGCTCTGTGCACACAAGTAAGTTCGTGACTCAAGATGTTTCCTTCACAATTCTATGAGAAACGCTGACAATTCATTCTGTGCATTGTCACTGTCAGACACTTCATGAATAGAACACATGAAACTATTTTATCATTTCCTGAAATTATTTTTTGTTTTGCATGTTTGGGAGTATAAGATTTCTTCTTCCTTCCAAGGGGAGCTCATACTGCATTTGTGGAATTATTCCAGGCTTCTCATCTCCTAATGCTTTTGCAACGTGCTGTACAGTGTTTTACTAAATGCATATTTAGGTTTATTTGTACTCTGCCACTTTGGGTGATAGGATCCCATGAGACAGGCTGCACCATATGGGTTTTTATTTGTCCCCATGTAAGTGATCGGTCATATTGAACATTTATAGAACACATAGCCCCTCACTTTTATGCACCACAATCAGGGGATATGCTTCTTTTCAAAGAGAAGGGAAAGGAATATAAGGGAGCGGAGCCAGCAAAGTGGCGGGAGGAAACCCGGAGCCTGGCAGGAATGGTCATCTCTCCACACTTTCCAGTTCTGCATATGAGGGTCCCTGCTGTGGTCCAACCTGGGTTCTTGTGCAGGTGTCTGGACAAGCTGCCCATGGGGTGTCGGCACAGTGGAGTTTGGAAGGGCAGCTGTAGTTTGAATTCCAGCCCACCTGGAACCACTGTAAAAGTCATGAGTATGTTAATCAATGTCCACTAACAGTTAGGGATAAAATGAATAAATGCAAGAAGTTAGACTCACTACCTTAGATTCCATGTTGATGACAATTTGTGACAATGTTTCTGCCTTCCTTTTTTTCCACTTTTCTAACTTTTTAAGTTTGTGTTAAATTTTTATTAGATTACATACTGTGTGATATTAATTTCAGTAGTAGAATTCACTGATTCATCACCCACATTCACATCCAGTACGCATCAGAACACGTGGCCTACTTAATCCCCATCATCCATTAAAGGATCCCCTACACCCTTGTCCTTCAGCAACCCTCAATTCGTTCTCTAACCTTAGAGTCTTTTATATTTTTTTTGCTCTTTTTTCCCTTTCCCCTATGTTCATCTGCTGTGTTTCTTAAATTCCCCATATAAGGAAATAATATCATGCTTGTCTTTCTTGGACTGCCTTATGTCACTTAGCATGATATCCTCTAACTGCATCAACATCTTTGCAAATGGCAAGATTTCATTCTTTTTTATGACTGAATAATATTCTAATCTATACATATAGCACATTCATCACTCGGTGGACTTCTGGTCTCTCTCCTCACTTTGGCTCTCATTGTTAATGATGCTATAAACATTGGGGTGTGTGTGCCTCCTCAAATCAGAATTTTTTTAAATTTTTTTAACGTTTATTTATCTTTGAGACAGAGAGAGACAGAGCATGAACAGGGGAGGGGCAGAGAGAGAGGGAAACACAGAATCTGAAACAGGCTCCAGGCTCTGAGCTGTCAGCACAGAGCCCGACACGGGGCTCGAACTCACGGACTGTGAGATCATGACCTGAGCCGAAGTCTGACGCTTAAACGACCAAGCCACCCAGGCGCCCCAAATCAGAATTTTTGTATCCTTTGGGTGAATACCTAGTAGAGCAATTACTGGAGTACAAGTTAGTTTCAGTTTTAAGTATTTAAAGTGTTTTCTCGAATGGCCACACCCCTTTGCATTCCCACCAAGAGTATAAAAGGGTTCCCTTTTCTCCTCATCCTCATCAATACCTGTTGTTTCCTGAGTTGTTAATTTTAGCCATTCTGAGAGTTGTGAGGTCCTATCTCATTATAGTTTTGATTTGTATTTCCCTGATGTTGAGTGATGATGAGTATTTTTCATTAGCCATCTGGATGCTTTGTTTGGAAAAGTGTCTAGTCATGTCTGCTGCCCAATTCTTCACTGGATTGTTTGTATTTTGGGTGCTGAGTTTGATATGTTCTCTATAGATTTTGGATAGTAAGGCTTTATGAGATATATCATTTGCAAATACCTTTTTCAATTCTGTAGGTTGACTTTTTTTTTTTTTTTAATGTTTTTTTTTTTAATTTATTTTTGGGACAGAGAGAGACAGAGCATGAACGGGGGAGGGGCAGAGAGAGAGGGAGACACAGAATCGGAAACAGGCTCCAGGCTCCGAGCCGTCAGCCCAGAGCCTGACGCGGGGCTCGAACTCACGGACCGCGAGATCGTGACCTGGCTGAAGTCGGACGCTTAACCGACTGCGCCACCCAGGCGCCCCTGTAGGTTGACTTTTAGAGTAGTTGATTGTTTCTTTAGTTGTGCAGAAGGTTTTTATTTTGATGAGGCCCCAGTTGTTAATGTTTGCTATTGTTTCCTTTGCCTTCTGAGATGCGTCTAGTAAGAAGTTGTGATATCCGATGTCAAAGAAGTTGCTGCCTGAGTTCTCCTCTAGGATTTTGATGGTCTCCTGTCTCACATTTAGGTCTTTCACCCATTTTGAATTTATTTTTGCGTATGGGGTAATTGACTCGTTTTCATTCTTCTGCATGTTCTGGTCCAGTTTTCCCAACACCCTTCAGTGAGGAGACTTTTTTTTTTTTTCATTACATAGTCTTTCTTACTTCATTCAAGATGAGGTGACCATACATGTGTGAGTCCATATCTGGGCTTACTAGTCTGTTCTATTGATCTGTGTGTCTCTTTTGTGCTTGTAGCATACTGTCTTGATGACTACTGCTTTGTAATATAGCATGAAGTCTGCAATCATAAAGTCTCCTGTTTCTTTGTGTAGCATAGACATGTCAACAATACTTGCTCCTTCAATCCTGAACATTGACTGTGTTTCCATTTCTTTGTGTCATCCTCAGTTCTTTCATCGTGTTTGTATTTTTCAGAGTATAGATCTTTTAACCCTTTAGTTATCCTATTATTTTTGGTGCAATTGTAAAGGGGATGGAATTTTTTTGGATTTGTCTTTCTGTTTCTACATTATTACTATATACAAATGCAACAGATTTTTGCATGTTGATTTTGCATATTGTTACTTTGCTGAATTTGTGTATCAGTGCTTCCAATATTTTGGTGGATTCTTGGGTTTTCTATATAGAGTGTCATGTCATTGTGAAGAGTGAACGTTTGACTTCTTTCTTTCCAATTTGAATGCCTTTATTTCTTTTTGTTGTCTGTTTGTGAGGATAAGACTTCCAGTGCTATGTTAAGTAGAGTGATGGGAGTGGGCATCCCTCTTGTGTTCCTGACAGTAGAGGAAAAGGTTTTTTTTCCCTCCTGTGGATACTACCTGTGGGGTTTTCATATATGGTCTTTATGATGTTAGGTATGTTTCCTCTATGCCTTGTTGAGGGTTTTTATTAAGAAAGGTTGGGGCGCCTGGGTGGCGCAGTCGGTTAAGCGTCCGGCTTCAGCCAGGTCACGATCTCGCGGTCCGTGAGTTCGAGCCCCGCGTCGGGCTCTGGGCCGATGGCTCGGAGCCTGGAGCCTGTTTCCGATTCTGTGTCTCCCTCTCTCTCTGCCCCTCCCCCGTTCATGCTCTGTCTCTCTCTGTCCCAAAAATAAATAAAAAAAAAATGTTGAAAAAAAAAATTTAAAAAAAAAAAAGAAAGGTTGCTGTACTTTGTCAAATGCTTTTTTTTTTACATCTATTGAGAGGATCATGTAGTTTTTATCCTTTATCTTATTGATGTGTTGTATGACATTGAGTCATTTGAGAATATTGAACCACCCTTACAACCAAGGAATGAATCCCACCCGATCGTGGTAAATGATAATTTTAACGTATTTTTGGATTCAAGTTGCAATTATTTTCTTGATAATTGTTACATCCATGCTCATTAGGGCTAGTGGCTTTTAAGTCTCCTTTTTTGTGTGGTTTTATTTGATTTGGAACCGTGGTCATACTGTTCTTATAGAATGAGTTTGGACTTTTTCTTTCCATTTCTATTATTTGGAACAGTTTGAGAAGGCTAGAATATTCTATGCTACTTAAATAGATTATTTACACTCTTCTTTAAATATCAGGTAGAATTCACTTGTGAAGCCTGGTCTTTTGTGTTTCAGTAGAGTTTTGATTACGGATCAATTGCTTTGTTCATTATCAGTCAGTTCAGGTTTTCTGTTTCTTCCTATTTCAGTTACTGTAGTTTACATTACTGTAGGAATTTATCCAGTTCTTCCAGATTGACCAGTTTGTTGGCATATAAATTTCCAAAATATTTTCTTCTAATTGTATTTCTGTGTTATTAGTTGTGATCTCTCGTCTTAAATTTGTAGTTATATTTACTTAGTCCTTTCTCTTTTGTTTTTGGCAAATCTGGCCTTGGGTTTATCATTTTTATTTATGATTCCAAAAACCAACTTATACTTTCATTGATCTGTCTAATGTTTTGTTTGTTCTTTATCATTTGTGTGCTCTAATGTTTTTTATTTACCTTCTGCTGGCTTTAGGGTTCATTTGCTGTTAATTTTCTAGCTTTAGTTGTGAAGTGGTTGTGTGTTTGAGATTTTTCTTCTTTCTTGAGTTTGCCCTGTATTGCTATATATTTCCCTCTTCCAACCACTTTTGCTGCATCCAGATGGGGCACTGGCCTGTTTTCATTTTAATTTGCATCTATGTATTTTTTATTGCTTCTTTAATTTCCTGAAAATCTCATTCATTTTTTACCACAATGTTCTTTAACCTTAGGTATTTGTGGTGTTGCCAAAGTTTTTCTTGTGATTGACTTCACGTTTCATAGTGTTGTTCGGTATGAAAATGTGCATGTATGATCTCAGTCTTTTTGAACTTGTAGTGAGCTGATTTATGACATAGTATGTGATCTGTTGTGGAGAATGTTGCATGTGCAGTCAAAAAGAATGAGTATTCTGTTGCTTTAGGGTGGAATGTTCTGAATATCTGTTAAGTCCATTTGGTCACGTGTGTCTTTCTAAGCCATTGTTTCCTTATTAATTTTGGCTTAGGTAATGTGTCCATTTCGGTAGATGGAGTGTTAAAGTTCTCTATTATTATTCTTGTATTATTATCAATAAGTTTTTTAATATTTCTTATCAATTGATTTATATATTGGTGTATAAATATTTAAAGCTTTACATCTTCTTGTTGGATAGACCCCTTCATGATGATGTACTGACTTCCTCATCTCTTGTAACAGACTTTGGTTTAAAATCTAGTTAGTGTGATATGAGTCTGGTACTACACCTTTCTTTTGACGTCCATTATCCTGATAAATTTTCTCCCTCCCCTCACTTTCCATCTACAGTTGCTTTAGGTTGAAAATGAGTCTATCGTAGGTAGTGTACAGAAGGTCTTGCATTTTTTTAATCCATTCTGATATCCTATGTCTTTTGATTGGACCATTTTTCCCTTTTACATTCACAGTGATTATTGATAGATATAAACTTAGTGCCATTGTGTTACCTCTGAAGTCACTGTTTCTAGAGACTTTCTCTGCTTATTTCTAATCTTTGTTTCTTTTAGTCTTCCTTTACCACTCAAAGAGTCCCCTTTAATATTTCTTGCAGGGCTTGTTTAGACGCCATGAACTCCTTTGGTTTTTACCTTTCTGGGAACTTATATCTGTTCTAGTATCCGAATGACAGTCTTACTGGATAAAGTATTCTTAGATGCATAATTTTCATTTGAGCATGTTGTGGATATCATGTCATTCCTTTCTTGCCTGAAGGTTTCTGTGGATACATCTTCCATAATCATTTCTTTTATCTTCCCTCTTTAGTTAGCGACGTCATTTGTCTTGGTGCTCATAGGGTTTGTGTTTTTCTGTGTATTTTGCCAATTTTGCTATGATATGTCTCAGTGTTGGCCTGCCATTTTTTATTTTAATGGGAGTTCTCCATGCCTCCTAGATGTGTATGTCTGTTTCCTTCCCCAGTATTGGGAATTTCCCATGGAAATTCACTCAGATAACAACTCTTCTTTTCTCCCTCTCTTCTCCCGGACTCCTTTGAAAAGCATTTTATTACACATTATGGAGTTGCTGAGTTCCCTCAGTATATGTTTGTGATGAAATATTTTAATTTTCCTCTTATTTTCTGCTTCATTTCCCCCATAATTTTATCTTCTATGTCACTTACTCATTCATCTGCTTCTTTCTGCCTTGAGTTCATTATATCCAATCAGTTTCACATCTCAGTTACAGTATTTTTAAAATTTCAGCATGACTAGGTTTTAGGTCTTTTCTCTCTGCAGTAAGGGTTTCCCTCATGTCTCCTATGCTTTTCTCAAGCACACCTATTATCCTTATGATAGTTTTTAAAAATTCTATTTCCTTGTAAGAGTTTTTAGAAATTCTGTTTGAGGCATATGAGTTATATGTGTTTTAATAATATCCCTGGCAATGACCTTTTATTGTTTTTTCTTTTGGGATGAATTCCTCCATCATGGTGTATATCTATGTCTCCGCTTGGTTAAGTGTTTTAGAAAATCCTGTTATGTTTTATGTTTCTAGAGGAGTGTCTTTTTTTTTAACGTTTATTTCTTTTTGAGACAGAGAGAGACAGAGCATGAAAGGGGGGGGCGGTGGTCAGAGGAGAGAGGGAGACACAGAATCTGAAACAGGCTCCAGACTCTGAGCTGTCAGCACAGAGCCCGACGCGGGGCCTGAACTCAGGAACTGCGAGATCATGACCTGAGCCGAAGTCGGATGCTTAACCGACTGAGTCACCCAGGCACCCCTAGAGGAGTGTCTTTATTGAGAAGTGTTCAATTACTGTTGATGGCTTGCCACTTTAGGAAGCATTTGTTGCACATTCTGTGTGCACTGTGCAGTCGTGTATTGGCTGCTCTGTCCCTCAGCTAAGTCCTCTGCAGTTTCTCCTTGTCTCCAGTGATGAGTGTTTAGACATTGTCCACAGTGTTGTGAGTTTTAACTAGGTGAGTTTGTTCTGCCTGTTAAAAGAGGTTAATTCCTATTTCCCCTAGAGGTGAAGCTATGCCTCACTATATGGTCAGTAGACTTGGTGCCTGTGGGGGTATATGTGGTCTTTGGAGGAAGGGGCACAATGCAGGTCTGGTTTTCAGGCCCTCTTTCCCTAGAAAGGAAGCACCTGAGGAAGGCAAGGGGGGTGGATCTTGGTGGCAGTGGCTCATCTTCTACTGGGGGCTGCTGTGCTGCTCACTGAACTCTGTCCATGCTGATTGGTGGGAGGAAATATTGACATCATTTCCCCCTCTAGTCCCTGTGTTGGAGTTCCCAGCCACCACTGTTCAGGAAGCCCTCACATAGAGAGAAAAATCTATACTCGTGGGTCCCAGGCTTCCATCAGAACCCTGCCTTCACCCTGTCTGTGTCCAAACCATTGGCCCACCTGGCGGTACATGGCTCTTAGGTTTTATCTCAGGAGCTCTAGCTGGGTTTGAAAACTCCAAATCGTATGAACTGAATATGACAGGGACCCCACTGATCCTCTGCAAGAGGGTTTCACTGTGCTGTGGCTAGAGCTGGTTATCCCAGAAGGGCAGTTGCATGAACACTAGGGGCTTGGAGTTCGTGGTGGGGAACAACAAGAAGGCAGTGTTCAGTTAGCTGCTCTCAGCAGAGGCTCCTATAATAATGACCAGAGCAGTGCAATGTGCCTGTCAGCTCTCCTGCTCCAAGAGAGGCAATGCACCCTTTACAAAATGCACCCTGAGAAGGGAACTATCTCTCCCCAAGTCTCCCAGGGGATACTCAGACCACAATTCTCCCTATGCAACTCTGCCCTCCTTCTCCACAGAAGCACAGCTATGCCCACCAGGCTTCATGCCAGTCATGGCATGGACTTCTAAATCTTCAGTCTTTGAACTGCACATTTACAGGAGGTTGAAATGTCATGATTACATTTATGTGTCACTTTGACTGCATCATGGGTGCCCAGACTCCCCACTGTTGCTGTGGATGTCTGTGATGTGTTCCAGAAGAGACTGGCAGTTATATCCATGGTTTCTGTCTGCCTGGGCATCACCCATTCCATTACGGTTCTGAATAAAATCTGATGCAGAGGGAGGAGGAATTCCCTCAGTTTTACTTCCCATGTGCCTGTTTGAATTGGAACATTGGTTTCCTCTGTCCCTTTGTCTGAGAGTTACGTCATCAGCTCTCCACGTTCTGAGACTAGACACTAGTTCAGAATCAGATGAGAATTACACCACTGGTTTTCCTGGGTCTCCAGCATGTGAGAGTGGAATGTGGGGCTTATCAATGTATTTAGTCATGTAAACCAGTTTCTTTGGTCTCTGTTGCTCGGGAGAATCCTGACTAATACATGGAGATGAATTATCACTTCTTTAGAGGAATTGAATAAAGCTGTAGCTCATTTACAGTCCTGAGTAGCAAGTGCCAGGAGGGAAGTTTCAGGTTGTTTGATTGGGACAACTGCTGGGTGAAGATAAAGGGGAACTGTGGGATCTTGTGGTCCTGGCTGCACAGGGAGAGCATCTGAGACTCCTGTAAAAGTTCAGCTGTTGTGCCTCAAGAAATCTGTAATTCACTCATGTTCAGCACTGGAGGAAGAAAGTGCAAACAACTGTGTATATGTGCATGTTAGGGTAGTTTTCCTATGACAACACAGTTGCTAATTCAGTGAGTTAATAGGTAAGCACAGAATCCTGTGTCCAGAGAGGCTCCCTGGGGAAACTGCTGTGTGGAGAGGAAGCCCCAGACCCTGACAGGAAACCTGCCTGTAACCTCCATCTGCACCTGCTCCTGGGAACACAAAGCAGAATTTTGCATAGTGTGCGCCCCCTGGTAGTGCTGATCCCCTCCTGCAGGGAGGTTTCTGTTTGGGCTCCCAGTGAGGTCCCCTCACCGTGTCTCTTGCACAGTAATATGTGGCCGTGTCCTCGGTCTTCAGGCTGTTCATCTGCAGATACAACGTGTTCTTGGCATTGTCTCTGGAGATGGTGAATCGGCCCTTCACGGAGTCTGCATAGCTTGTACTACTTCCATCAGTATTAATATATGCGACTCACTGCAGCCCCTTCCCTGGAGCCTGGCGGACCCAGCTCATGCTGGAACTACTGAAGGTGAATCCAGAGGCCACACAGGTGAGTCTCAGGGACCCCCTAGGCTTCACCAGGTCTCCCCCAGACTCCACCAGCTGCACGTCACACTGGACACCTGCAGACACAAGACATGTTGGTCAGGAAACTGTCACACATCCACTGGTTCTCACTCATACCCACTCACATACTCAGTGTTTCCCATTCACCATGAATTACCTTTTAAAAGAGCAACCAGGAACACCCAGCCAAGCACAAACTCCATGGTGAGGTGTCTGTTCTGTCCTGATCAGAGAATGGGAACACCTGGGACTCCCGGGGCTGGGGCTCCTCTCCTAGCTGCAGAGTCTGGGATGGGCTGGTTTTATCAGCACAGAGAGGACCCCATTTGAATGTGCTCTGACATATATATCAAGCTCCAGTCTTAGATTTGCTTCTTTAAAAGTGAACAACAGGGTTAGGGACGCACTTGTAGTTTAGTTTGTGTAGATGGTTCTGTGACAATTTGAATAATTGTATTCAGTGAGTACAGGTGTATTTGCAGTCCTGTGTGCATTTTTACAGGTCTTTCATCAACATAGATCATTTTCACTCTACAAGTATTTTACATACGTTTTGAAGTTTAACCCAAAATACTTTATTCTGTGCCATTTTCGCTTGTATAATTTTGTTATTTATTTTGCATGTATTTCCATGCTGGTGTGTAGAATCACAGGTGGTTTATTTTTACTTACTTTCTTTGTTCATTGTACATCCTGCACTTTTCCTCATTTAAAAAAAACTGGTTGTAATATTTTTTGTGGTATCTCTAGGGTTTTGTTATGTTTAAGATCAATGTCATCTGCAAACAAGTAATTTTCCTTCCTCCTTACTGATTTAAATGTCTTTTATTTCTTTTTATTGCCGTAGTTTGTAGGTACTTCTTCCAGATGTAGGAGAAGAATGCTTTTCCCTTCTTCTGGGTTTTCACTTGGTATAAGGATTCAATTGACATGAGACTGATCTAAAGGGGAGGATAAATTTCATTTTGCAAGTGCATGGCCTTCCTAATGATATGACACCCAGAGAATGAACAAAGCAGGTGGCACTTGTGACTTTCAGACAACAAAACATTGGATTTGGCAAGAGTTAAGGCAAAGGTGTGGGTTTGGGGTATTTAATTTGTCAACAAGTAACTAGGTTTGTTTTCACAGCCTTCTTGTCCCTGTGTTTCTTATTGTGGTGCTAAGGATGGTTCTCCCCTCCTGGTACAGGGAAGGAAGTTTTCCCAAGGGAGATTTATTTCCTGATGTGAAGGGACAAAGGAGGGTCTGATGTCCTTGGACTGGCTGTTTCTCATGTGACTTTCATCCAAATCAGCAATGTGACATGATGATATGGTTTGAGGCAACATGTTTATTCTTCACGTTATCATGTAGAATACTCATGTTGGGGGTGATCATCATTGCCTGGCTCCTGATGTGGCAGGAATGGTTTTAATATTTTACTGTTCAATATTCTGTCAGATGTGTGCTTTCATAGTGGCCATGATCATGTGGAGGTAATTTTCTTCTCTTTTTTTTTTCATTAACATGTTTGTTTTTTATTTTTTAAAATTTATATCCAAATTAGTTAGCATATAATGCAACAATGATTTCAGGAGTAGATTCCTTAGTGCCCCTTACCCATTTAGCCCATTCCTCCTCCCACAACCCCTCCAGTAACCCTCAATTTGTTCTTCATATTTATGAGTGTCTTCTGTTTTGTCCCCCTCCCTGTTTTTATATTATTTTTGTTTTCCTTCCATTATGTTCATCTGTTTTGTCTCTTAAACACCTTATATGAGTAAAGTCATATGGTTTTTGTCTTAGACTGACTCATTTCACTTAGCATAATACCCTCTTGTTCCACCCACATAGTTGCAAATGGTAAGATTTCATTCTTTTTCATTGCCAAGTCATAGTCCATATTATTTATATGATGGATTTACATGATGGATTATTTGTTTTTTTCAGTGTTGAGTTTGATAAGTTCTTTATAGATTTTGAATACTAACCCTTTATGTGATATGTCATTTTCAAATATCTTGCCCCATTTGTCAGTTGCCTTTTAGTTTTGTTGATTGTTTCATTGCTGTCTAGAACCTGTTTATCTTGATGAGGTCCCAATAGTTCATTTTTGCTATTGTTTCCCATGCCTCTGGGGACATGTCTAGTAAGAAGTTGCTCTGGCCAAGGTCAAAGAAGTTGGTTCCTGTGTTCTCCTCTAGGATTTTGATGGTTTCCCTTCTCACATTCAGGTCTTTCATCCATTTTCAGTTTATTTTTGTGTATATTGTAAAAAGTGGTCCAGTTTAATTACAGTGTCATGTTGCTGTCCAGTTTTCTCAACACTATTTGTTGAAGGGACTGTCATTTTTCCATTTCATACTGTTTCCTGCTTTGTCGAAGATTAGTTGACCATATAGTTATGGGTCTATTTCTGGGTTTTCCAATCTGTTATATGAATCCGTGTGTCTATTTTTATGCAGGTACTATACTGTCTTGATGACTATAGCATTGTAATATAGCTTTAAATCCAGAATTGTGATGCCTCCATTTTTTTTCTTTTTCAGGATTGCTTTGTGGATTCAGGGTCTTTTGTGGTTCCATGATAATTTTATTTTTTAGATGTTTTTATTTATTACTGACACAGAGAGAGAGAGCATGAGCAGGGGAGGGGCAGAGAGAGAGAGAGACACAGAATCTGAAGCAGGCTCCAGGCTCTGAGCTGTCAGCACAGAGTCCAATGCGGGGCTCGAACTCACAGACTGTGAGATAATGACCTGAGCTGAAGTCAGACGCTTAGCCAACTGAGCCACCCAGGTGTCCCTACCATGATAATTTTAGAATTATTGGTTCTAGCTCTGTGAAGAATGCTGGCATTATTAGACACGGGTATTTGCATTGAATTACTTGCATTGAATGTCTAGATTGCTTTGGGTAGTATCAACATTTTAACAATGTTTTTCTTTTAATCCATGTACTTTGAATATTTTTCCATTTCTTTTTGTCTTCTTCAATTTCTTCCATAAATGTTCCAGATTTTTCAGAGTGAAGATCTTTTAACTATTTAGTTAGGTTTATTTCTAGGTATCTTGTGGTTTTTGGTGTAATTGTATATGGAATCAATTCCCTGATTTCTCTTTCTCCTGCTTCATTATTGTTGTATCAAAATGTAACAAATTTCTGTATGTTGATTTTCTGTGCTGCAAATTTACTGGTTTATTGTATCAGTTCTAGTGGGTTTTTTTTGGTGGAGTTTTTCAGGATTTCTATATATAGTATAAAATTCAACTCCAGAAGTGAATAATCCTGTTAAAAAATGGGCAGAAGACATGAATAAACATTTTTTCCAGATGCGACCTACAGATTGTCAATAAACACATGAAAAGATGGTCCACATCACTCCTCCACAGGGAAATGTAAATCCAAACTACAATGAAATATCAACTCACACTGGTCAGAAAGGCTAAACTCAACAGCACAAGAATTGTTGGTGTTGGTGAGAATATAGAGAAAGAAGATCCCTTTTGCACTACTGGTGGGATGCAAACTGGTGCAGCCAATCTGGAAAACAGTACGGAGGTTCCTCCAAAAGCTAAAAGTATAACTACTTTATGATTGAGGAATTGCACTACTAGGTATTTACCCAAGGGATACAAAAATACTAATTTAAGGGATTTGTGCCTCTATGTTTATAGCAGGTCTATCAAAAACAGCCCAGCTATGGAGACAGCCCAAGTGTGCTGTTTGATTTATGAATGGGTAAAAAATATGTGGTATATCTACACACACACACACACACACAGGAATATTTCTCAGGCCCATAAGGAATGACATTTTGTCATTTGTAATAACACAGTTGGAGCTAGAGAAATTTATGCTACCTGAAATAATCAGAGAACTTCTCTAAAGAAGACATCCAGATGGCTAACAGGCACATGAAAAGATGCTCAATGTCACTCCTCATCAGGGAAATACAAATCAAAACCACACTGAGATAGCACCTCATGCAGGTCAGACAGGCTAAAATGAACAAATAAGTAGACTTTAGATGCTGGTGAGGATGTGAAGAAATGGGAACCCTCTTGCACTGATGGTGGCAATGCAAACTGGTGCAGCCACTCTGGAAAACAGTGTGGAGGTTCCTCAAAAACTTAAAAATAGATCTACCCTATGAACCTGCAATAACACTGCTAGGAATTTACCCAAGGGATGCAGGAGAGCTGAGACATAGGGGCACTTGCACCCCAATGTTTATAGCAGCACTTTCAACAATAGCCAAATCATGGAAAGAGCCTAAGTGTCCATCAACTGATGAACGGATAAAGAAGTTGTGGTTTATATACACAATGGAATAGCACTTGGCAATGAGAAAAAATGAAATATGGCCTTTTGTGGCAACGTGGATGGAACTGGAGAGTGTTATGCTAAGTGACATGGTCGTACAGAGAAAGACAAATACAATATGTAGTTACTCTTATGTGATTCCTGAGAAACTTAACAGAAGAGTATGGGGGAAGGGAAGGGGAGAGAGTTGCAGAGAGGGAAGGAGGCAAACCACGAGAGATGCTTAAAAACTGAGAATAAACTGAGGGTTGATTGGGGGGGAGGGAAGGAAGGGAAATTGGGGGCTGGGCATTGAGAAGGGCACCTGTTGGGATGAGCACTGGGTGTTGTATGGAAACCAATTTGACGATAAATTTCATCTTAAACAAAGAAAAAAGATCACATAGGTGGTTACCAGAGGTAGGGGAGGGTATCAGATGAAGGTGGTCAAAGGAACAAACTCCAAGTTAGAAAATAAGTAAATACTAGGAATGTAATGGACAACATGGTGACTACTGAACACTGCTGTGTGGGAATTCAGCACCTGAAACTTATACAGTGCTGTGTGTTGAGTAAATCTCAATAAAACAGGAGGAGGGAAAGCTTAGCTTAATTCACCTCTTCTAAGGAGTTTTTCCTAAGTGCCATTGCTCACTAGATTTAATTTCTTACTCGTCCACATTCCTCTGGGCCGCATTGTACGTTACTGAGTCCCTCGCTTGTTGAATTAAATAAGATAAAGCCAGCACAATCTTTGATTGGAAAAAAATGAAATATGCCAGAGAAAGAAAAATATATGATTTCATTCATATGTAGAATTTAGGAAACAACAAATGAGCAAAGGGAAAAATAAGAGAGAAGAGTCAAACCAAGAAATAGACTATTTTTTCAATGTTTATTTGTTTATTTTGAGAGAATGGGAGGAGGGGCAGAAGAAGAGGGAAGGAGAATCCCAAGCAGTTTCTGTGGTGTCAGTGCAGGAACCAATGTGGGGCTTGATCTCAGGAACCATGAAAGCAAGATGTGAGCCCAAATCAAGAGTCGTGGCCTTAACCCATGGAACATGTAAGCACACCAATCAGACTCTTACCTATACAAAACAAACTTATGGTTACCAGAGGGAAGGTGGATGGAGGTTTGGGGGAAGTAGGTGATGGGGATGAAGGGGTGCACTCATAATGAGCACTGGGTTTTGTATGGGAATTTTGAATCACGATATTTTACACATGAATCTAATATTGCATTGCATGTTAACTAACTTGAATTTGAATAAAAAAATCAATGTATTTAAAGTGTCTACAAATGGCCTTGTTGGCATACAGCCCACGAGGAAGCATTTATTCCAAAAAATATACTGCCACAAGGAACAGCTAGAGTTTTGAGCTAAGGTATGTTATTTTCCTTCCCCACCCCAGCTCGGCAAATGGAAACTCCAGTGAAAGGAGCTGGGACTATAGGCGTGTGCCACTGAGCCTGGCTGCAACCTCCCCTCCAGACCGTTGTAGCCAATACACAGTGTTCCCAGTGCCCAGCTCTTTCAGAGGACTCTTTCCCAGAGGGACAGGATGTCAGTGACCCCAGTCTGTGTGCTGTTGAGGCCAAGCCCCTACAGGTGCCACTGAGATGTGGGACTCACTCATTGTATGCAGCCCCTCTCCCAGGATGGAGCTTTGCCCTGGGCACAGTCCACTAGGGATGCTGGGAGCCTGGTCACGCAAGTCCTGACTTATATGTCAGGAGTCTCATGCCACCAGGACAAGCAAGCCTCAAAGAAGTGCAGCTGCTGCCCACCCCTAAACTGAGCCCTCAGTTTGTCCCCACCTGTAGCTACAGAGTTTGCCCAGGGCAGGGGGGAGCTGGAGCAATCTGCTAAACCAAGGTGCAAATCTGTTCCGGTAAAACTGAGTTCATTTCCAGCTGAGTGTGAGGAAGGTCTGGGCCTCATGTTGTGGGAGAGTCAGGTGCAGAAGACAAATGGCTTCAGTGGAGGATTCCTAACCTACTTCTCCTCACCTGCAGGAGACAACAAGAGCCAGGGACAATGGAGGGAACAGCTGCTGTCAGAACACATATCAGATCCTGGTCTCAGTAACTCTCCATTCAGAGGAGTCAGAGGTTGTGGGGTTCAGTCTGTGGAGACTCCATACATCAGAGTATTGTTCAACGTAGCACAGCATTCAACATGCAGCAGAGGAACTTATCATGTGGGGGTGGGGCAGAAAGAGATAAAGACCAACCAAACACTGTCACTTATGCTGTCACACCTAGGCTGGCTGTGTGAATGTCTCAGGCCACAGCACCTCCGTGGTCTTTGAGACAACTTCCCTTCCCTCACATCATGTCTTTGAGGTTCTCCTAGTTTCAATTCTGCATCAATAGCGTCACATTTCTGTGGCAAAGCATCCCATCGATGTAAGTTTCATACTTTGTTTATTCCTTTATACTTAGAAAGACTTTTGACTTATTCTTAGCTTATAACACTAAGAAGGTTGCTATAAATATTTAGAAAACATTTATTTTCTGAGCATGGGTTCATTCTGGAGCAAACACTTGGGAGTGGTATTTCCAGGTTACATGTTAAGTCATCCATGTATAATTTCATAAGCAACAGCCAAAGGTTTTCCAGAGCTGGTGTTTGTTTTTCATTCCTACCTGCAGTGTTTGAGGCCCCACGTGTGCTGGATGCTCACCTGGATGGTGTTGCCAGGGTTCCTTTTATACCTGAGCCCTCAGGATGAGTGCATAGGGCATCTATTGCATTCTTGATTTGAATTTCCTTGACAGTCGATGGTGTGAAGAGTCTTCTCCAGTCTATACCTAATGTGTCTACAACCTCTAGGATGGATGTTTACTACACAAGGCTGTGATTGTTTTATAGAGGGTTGTTTCCTTTCTTCCTATTGACTGTTGAGGGTTCTTAGCATATTCCAGATGCAGGTCCCTTGGTGGTTATGCAATTTGTGAATATTGTCTCTTCCTCTGTAACTTGTCTTACTGCCATTGATTGTCCTGTGGGCAGAAAAACGTATCTGATTTTCAAAAAGTGTAGTTATACCATTTTTTTATGGGTCTTGTGTTCTGAGCTATAATTTTGGTTTTAATGATGATTGATTGCTTGTGCCTAATGTCTGTTTTGAAATATTTATTCTCGAGAGAGAGAGACAGAAGTGTGAGAGGCAGAGAGAAGGAGACACTGAATCTGAAGCAGGCTCCAGGATCTGAGCTGTCAGCAGAGATCCTGACATGATGCTCAAACCCATGAACCCTGACATCACGACCTGAGCTGAAGTAGATGCTTATAGTGACTGAATCACCCAGGCACCCGACTTATTTCTTGATTTGCAATGTATATGAAAGTCTTGTTTTTTGTTTGTTTTTTTGTTTGTTTTTTGTTTTTTTCTGGTTCCTCTCAGTGTTGACTTGTTCCCTAATTGGTCTCTGGTGACTTAGTGTTTTGTTCTTTGTTGTTAAGTTTATAGACTCCAGTAACTCATTTTCAAATTTTTTTTTCAACATTTTTTATTTTTATTTTTGGGACAGAGAGAGACAGAGCATGAACGGGGGAGGGGCAGAGAGAGACGGAGAAACAGAATCGGAAACAGGCTCCAGGCTCCGAGCCATCAGCCCAGAGCCTGACGCGGGGCTCGAACTCACGGACCGCGAGATCGTGACCTGGATGAAGTCGGACGCTTAACCGACTGCGCCACCCAGGCGCCCCATCCAGTAACTCATTTTCATGGCATGGTTTTTTTCATAAATATATGGACAATTCTGTTGTCATGCTGTAATTGAACTTCAAATTTCATAAGAGATGCTGTGCTGTGTCTCTTTGGCCAGATTGCTCATCATATTTGATAGATGTGCTCCTGGGGTCAAAAAACGAGTTTACCTTTCCAGGTGTTGGGCTTTCTCTATGTCTCAGGAGTCATTGAGCTCTGTGCACACAACCTAGTTCTTGACACAGGATTTTCCCTTCACAATTCTATGTAAAACCCTGAAAATTCATGTTGTGCATTGTCACTGTCAGACACTTCATGAATAGAACACACTGAAACTGTTTTATCATTTCCTGAAACTATTTCCTAAAATTATTTTACTCTTGCATGTTTGAGAGTGTGATTTTTCTTCCTCCTTCAAAGGGGAGTTCATATCTGCATTTATGGAATTCTTCCAGCCTTCTCATCCCCTAATGCTTTTCCAACATGCTATACAGTGTTTCACTAAATGCATATTTAGGTTTATTTGTACTCTGCCACATTGGGTGATAGGAGCCTGTAAGACAGCCTGAACCATATTGGTGGGTTTTTTTCTTTGGTTCCCATGTAAGTGATCTGTCATATTGAATGTTTATAGAAAAGATAGCCCCTCAGTTTCATGCACCACTAACAGGGGGCATGGTCCTTTATAAAAGAGAAGGGAAAGGAAGACAAGGGAGCTGAGACACAAGGTCAGGGAAAGAAACCCACAGGCTGGCAGGAAGGGTCATCTCTCCAGACTTTCCAGTTCTGCAGATGTGGGTCCCTGCTGAGGCCCA
The DNA here is from genome assembly GCF_028018385.1 of Neofelis nebulosa. Lineage (NCBI taxonomy): Eukaryota > Metazoa > Chordata > Mammalia > Carnivora > Felidae > Neofelis > Neofelis nebulosa. The sequence goes on from NC_080788.1 coordinate 149,769,361, forward strand.
GTCTGGGTTCTTGTGCAGGTTTCTGGACAAGCAGCCCATGAGATATGGGCACAGAGGAGTTGGGAAGGGCAGCTGTGGTTTGAATTCCAGCCCACCTGGCACTGCTGTGAACATTCATGCATATGTTAATTAATGTCCACTACCAGTTAGGGAGAAAATGGGTAAATTCAGGAAGTTAGACTCACTACCTTAGATTCCATGTTCATGACAATTTGTGACAACATTTCTCCCTTCCTTTTTTTTCACTTTTTTAATTTTTAAATTTGTGCTTAAATTTTGGTTAGTTAACATACTGGGTGATATTAATTTCATTAGTAGAATTTACTGATTCAAAACTTACATTAGGAAAAATCTTGAGGGAGTTCCGGAAGATGGCGGCTTAGGAGGACTCTGGGCTCACCGCGCATCCTGCTGATCACTTAGATTCCACCTACACCTGCCTAAAGAACCCAGAAAACCGCCAGAGGATTAGCAGAACGGAGTCTCCGGAGCCAAGCGCAGACAAGAGGCCCACGGAAGAGGGTAGGAAGGGCGGCGAGGCGGTGCGCACTCCACGGACTGGCGGGAGGGAGCTGGGGCGGAGGGGTGGCTCACAGGCCAAGCAGAGCCCCCGAGTCTGGCTGGCAAAAGCGGAGGGGCCGGACGGACTGTGTTCTGACAGCAAGCGCAACTTAGCGTCTGGGAGGTCATAAGTTAACAGCTCTGCTCAGAAAACGGGAAGGCTGGAGGACAAAGGGAGGGAGAGCTGCTGAGCCCCCGGATGGCAGAGCTCAGCTTGGCGGGGAACAAAGGCGCTCACCAGTGCCATCTCCCCCGCACATCCCCCAGCCAAAATCCCAAAGAGAACCAGTTCCTGCCAGGGAACTTGCTGCTCAGCGCAAACACCCAACTCTGTGCTTCTGTGGAGCCAAACCTCCGGCAGCAGATCTGACTCCCTCCCGCTGCCACAGGGCCCCTCCTGAAGTGGGTCACCTAAGGAGAAGCTAACTAAGCCTGCCCCTCCTGCCCCGTGCAACTTGCCTACCCACCCCAGCTAATACGCCAGATCCCCAGCACCACAAGCCTGACAGTGTGCAAGTAGCCCAGATGGGCCACGCCACCCCACAGTGAATCCCGCCCCTAGGAGAGGGGAAGAGAAGGCACACACCAGTCTGACTGTGGCCCAGCGGTGGACTGGGGGCAGACATCAGGTCGGACTGCGGCCCCGCCCACCAACTCCAGTTATACACCACAGCACTGGGGAAGTGCCCTGCAGGTCCTCACCACTCCAGGGACTATCCAAAATGACCAAACAGAAGAATCCCCCTCAGAAGAATCTCCAGGAAATAACAACAGCTAATGAACTGATCAAAAAGGATTTAAATAATATAACAGAAAGTGAATTTAGAATAATAGTCATAAAATTAATCGCTGGGCTTGAAAACAGTATACAAGACAGCAGAGAACCTCTTGCCACAGAGATCAAGGGACTAAGGAACAGTCAGGAGGAGCTGAAAAATGCTTTAAACGAAATGCAAAACAAAATGGAAACCACGATGGCTCGGATTGAAGAGGCAGAGGAGAGAATAGGTGAACTAGAAGATAAAGTTATGGAGAAAGAGGAAGCTGAGAGAAAGAGAGATAAAAAAATCCAGGAGTATGAGGGGAAAATTAGAGAACTAATTGATACACTAAAAAGAAATAATATACGCATAATTTGTATCCCAGAGGAGGAAGAGAGAGGGAAAGGTGCTGAAGGGGTACTTGAAGAAATTATAGCTGAGAACTTCCCTGAACTGGGGAAGGAAAAAGGCATTGAAATCCAAGAGGCACAGAGAACTCCCTTCAGACATAACTTGAATCGATCTTCTGCACGACATATCATAGTGAAACTGGCAAAATACAAGGATAAAGAGAAAATTCTGAAAGCAGCAAGGGATAAACGTGCCCTCACATATAAAGGGAGACCTCTAAGACTCGTGACTGATCTCTCCTTTGAAACTTGGCAGGCCAGAAAGGCTTGGCGTGATATCTTCAGTGTGCTAAACAGAAAAAATATGCAGCCGAGAATCCTTTATCCAGCAAGTCTGTCATTTAGAATAGAAGGAGAGATAAAGGTCTTCCCAAACAAACAAAAACTGAAGGAATTTGTCACCACGAAACCAGCACTACAAGAGATCCTAAGGGGGATCCTGTGAGACAAAGTACCAGAGACATCACTACAAGCATAAAACATACAGACATCACAACGACTCTAAACCCGTATCTTTCTATAATAACACTGAATGTAAATGGATTAAATGCGCCAACCAAAAGACATAGGGTATCAGAATGGATAAAAAAACAAGACCCATCTATTTGCTGTCTATAAGAGACTCATTTTAGATCTGAGGACACCTTTAGATTGAGAGTGAGGGGATGCAGAACTATTTATCATGCTACTGGAAGCCAAAAGAAAGCTGGAGTAGCCATACTTATATCAGACAGACTAGACTTTAAATTAAAGGCTGTAACAAGAGATGAAGAAGGGCATTATATAATAATTACAGGGTCTATCCATCAGGAAGAGCTAACAATTATAAATGTCTATACACCAAATACCGGAGCCCCCAGATATATAAAACAATTACTCATAAACATAAACAACCTTATTGATAAGAATGTGGTCATTGCAGGGGACTTTAACACCCCACTTACAGAAATGGATAGATCATCTAGACACACAGTAAATAAAGAAACAAGGGCCCTGAATGATACATTGGATCAGATGGACTTGACAGATATATTTAGAACTCTGCATCCCAAAGCAACAGAATATACTTTCTTCTCGAGTGCACATGGAACATTCTCAAAGATAGATCATATACTGGGTCACAAAACAGCCCTTCATAAGTTTACAAGAATTGAAATTATACCATGCATACTTTCAGACCACAATGCTATGAAGTTTGAAATCAACCACAGGAAAAAGTCTGGAAAACCTCCAAAAGCATGGAGGTTAAAGAACACCCTACTAACGAATGAGTGGGTCAACCAGGCAATTAGTGAAGAAATTAAAAAATATATGGAAACAAACGAAAATGAAAATACAACAATCCAAACGCTTTGGGATGCAGCGAAGGCAGACCTGAGAGGAAAATACATTGCAATCCAGGCCAATCTCAAGAAACAAGAAAACTCCCAAATACAGAATCTAACAGCACACCTTAAGGAAATAGAAGCAGAACAGCAAAGGCAGCCTAAACCCAGCAGAAGAAGAGAAATAATAAAGATCAGAGCAGAAATAAACAATATAGAATCTAAAAAAACTGTAGAGCAGATCAACGAAACCAAGAGTTGGTTTTTTGAAAAAATAAACAAAATTGACAAACCTCTAGCCAGGCTTCTCAAAAAGAAAAGGGAGATGACCCAAATAGATAAAATCATGAATGAAAATGGAATTATTACAACCAATCCCTCAGAGATACAAACAATTATCAGGGAATACTATGAAAAATTATATGCCAACAAATTGGACAACCTGGAAGAAATGGACAAATTCCTAAACACCCACACTCTTCCAAAACTCAATCAGGAGGAAATAGAAAGCTTGAACAGACCCATAACCAGCGAAGAAATTGAATCGGTTATCAAAAATCTCCCAACAAATAAGAGTCCAGGACCAGATGGCTTCCCAGGGGAGTTCTACCAGACGTTTAAAGCAGAGATAATCCCTATCCTTCTCAAGCTATTCCAAGAAATAGAAAGGGAAGGAAAACTTCCAGACTCATTCTATGAAGCCAGTATTACTTTGATTCCTAAACCAGACAGAGACCCAGTAAAAAAAAGAGAACTACAGGCCAATATCTCTGATGAATATGGATGCAAAAATTCTCAATAAGATACTAGCAAATCGAATTCAACAGCATATAAAAAGAAGTATTCACCATGATCAAGTGGGATTCATTCCTGGGATGCAGGGCTGGTTCACCATTCGCAAATCGATCAACGTGATACATCACATTAACAAAAAAAAGAGAAGAACCATATGATCCTGTCAATCGATGCAGAAAAGGCCTTTGACAAAATCCAGCACCCTTTCTTAATAAAAACCCTTGAGAAAGTCGGGATAGAAGGAATATACTTAAAGATCATAAAAGCCATTTATGAAAAGCCCACAGCTAACATCATCCTCAACGGGGAAAAACTGAGAGCTTTTTCCCTGAGATCAGGAACACGACAGGGATGCCCACTCTCACCGCTGTTGTTTAATATAGTGCTGGAAGTTCTAGCATCAGCAATGAGACAACAAAAGGAAATCAAAGGCATCAAAATTAGCAAAGATGAAGTCAAGCTTTCGCTTTTTGCAGATGACATGATACTATACATGGAAAATCCGATAGACTCCACCAAAAGTCTGCTAGAACTGATACATGAATTCAGCAAAGTTGCCGGATACAAAATCAATGTACAGAAATCAGTTGCATTCTTATACACTAACAATGAAGCAACAGAAAGACAAAGAAACTGATCCCATTCACAATTGCACCAAGAAGCATAAAATACCTAGGGATAAATCTAACCAAAGATGTAAAAGATCTGTATGCTGAAAACTATAGAAAGCTTATGCAGGTAATTGAAGAAGTTATAAAGAAATGGAAAGACATTCCCTGCTCATGGATTGGAAGAATAAATATTGTCAAAATGTCAATACTACCCAAAGCTATCTACACATTCAATGCAATCCCAATCAAAATTGCACCAGCATTCTTCTCGAAACTAGAACAAGCAATCCTAAAATTCATATGGAACCACAAAAGGACCCGAATAGCCAAAGTAATTTTGAAGAAGAAGACCAAAGCAGGAGGCATCACAATCCCAGACTTTAGCCTCTACTACAAAGCTGTCATCATCAAGACAGCATGGTATTGGCATAAAAACAGACACATAGACCAATGGAATAGAATAGAAACCCCAGAACTAGACCCACAAACGTATGGCCAACTAATCTTTGACAAAGCAGGAAAGAACATCCAATGGAAAAAAGACAGTCTCTTTAACAAATGGTGCTGGGAGAACTGGACAGCAACATGCAGAAGTTTGAAACTAGACCACTTTCTCACACCATTCACAAAAATAAACTCAAAATGGATAAAGGACCTGAATGTGAGACAGGTCCTCCTCAAAACCTTAGAGGAGAAAGCAGGAAAAGACCTCTCTGACCTCAGCCGTAGCAATCTCTTATCGGCACATCCCCAAAGGCAAGGGAATTACAAGCAAAAGTGAATTACTGGGACCTTATGAAGATAAAAAGCTTCTGCACAGCAAAGGAAACAACCAACAAAACTAAAAGGCAACCAACGGAATGGGAAAAGATATTTGCAAATGACACATCAGACAAAGGGCTAGTATCCAAAATCTATAAAGAGCTCATCAAACTCCACACCCGAAAAACAAATAACCCAGTGAAGAAATTGGCAGAAAACATGAATAGACACTTCTAAAGAAGACATCCGGATGGCCAACAGGCACATGAAAAGATGTTCAACGTCGCTCCTTATCAGGGAAATACAAATCAAAACCACACTCACATACCACCTCATGCCAGTCAGAGTGGCCAAAATGAAGAAATCAGGAGACTATAGATGCTGGAGAGGATGTGGAGAACAGGAACCCTCTTGCACTGTTGGTGGGAATGCAAATTGGTGCAACCGCTCTGGAAAGCAGTGTGGAGGTTCCTCAGAAAATTAAAAATAGACCTACCCTATGACCCAGCAATAGCACTGCTAGGAATTTATCCAAGGGATACAGGAGTACTGATGCATAGGGGCACTTGTACCCCAATGTTTATAGCAGCACTCTCAACAATAGCCAAATTATGGAAAGAGCCTAAATGTCCATCCACTGATGAATGGATAAAGAAATTGTGGTTTATATACACAATGGAATACTGCGTGGCAATGAGAAAAAATGAAATATGGCCTTTTGTAGCAACGTGGATGGAACTGGAGAGTGTGATGCTAAGTGAAATAAGCCATACAGAGAAAGACAGATACCATATGGTTTCACTCTTATGTGGATCCTGAGAAACGTAACAGAAACCCATGGGGGAGGGGAAGGAAAAAAAAAGAGGTTAGAGTGGGAGAGAGCCAAAGCATAAGAGACTGTTAAAAACTGAGAACAAACTGAGGGTTGATGGGGGGTGGGAGGGAGGGCAGGGTGGGTGATGGGTATTGAGGAGGGCACCTTTTGGGATGAGCACTGGGTGTTGTATGGAAATCAATTTGACATTAAATTTCATATATTAAAAAAAAAACTTACATTAACACCCAGTACCCATCACAACGCATGGCCTACTTAATCCTCCTCACCCATTATCCCATCCCCCACACACCTGACCTCCAGCAACCCTGAGTTTGTTCTCTAACCTTACAGTCTTTTATGTTTTTCTTGCTCTTTTTCCCCTCCCCCTATGTTCATTTGTTGTGTTTCTTAAATTCCCCATATGAGGAAATCATATGGTGTTTGTCTTTCTTTGACTGACTTACTTCACTTAGCATGATACCCTCTAGTTGCATCAACATCTTTGCAACTGGCAAGATTTCATTCTTATTTCTGACTAATATTCTAGTCTATACATATAGCACATTCATCACTCGGTGGACTTTTGGTCTCTTTCCTTACTTTGGCTCTCATTGGTAATGCTGCTGTAAACATTGGGGTGCATGTACCTCCTAAAATCATAATTTTTGTATCCTTTGGGTGAATACCTCATAGAGCAATTGCTGGAGTGTAAGGTAGTTTCATTTTTAAGTTTTTGAACTGTTTTCTGGAATGGCCACACTTTGCATTTCCACCAAGAGTATAAAAATGTGTTTTTTTTTCTCCTCAGCCTCATCAATATGTCTTGTTTCCAAGTTGTTAGTTTTAGACTTTTTGACAGTTTGAGGTTGTTTCTCATTGTAGTTTTGATTTGTATTTTCCTGATGATGTGTGATGTTGAGCATCTTTTTGTGTGTCGGTTAGCTATCTGGATGCTTTGTTTGGAAAAGTGTCTCCTCATGTCTTCTGCCCATTTCTTCACTGGATTAGTTGTATTTTGGGTGTTGAGTTTGATACGTTCTTTATAGATTTTGGATGGTAAGCCTTTATGAGATTTGTCATTTGCAAATACCTTTTTCAATTCTGTAGGTTGCCTTTTAGTTTAGTTGATTGTTTCTTTAGCACAGAAGCTTTTTCTTTTGATGAGGCCCCAGTTGTTCATGTTTGCTATTGTTTCCTTTGCCTTCTGAGATGCGTCAAGTAAGAAGTTGCGATGTCTGATGTCAAAGAAGTTGCTGCCTGAGTTCTCCTCTAGGATTTTGATGGTCTCTTGTCTCACATTTAGGTATTTCACCCATTTTGAATTTATTTTTGTGTATGGGGTAAGAAAGTGACTCGGTTTCATTCTTCTATATCCTCTGGTCCTGTATGCCCAACACCATTTGTTGACAAAATTGTCTTTTTTCCATTACATACTCTTTCCTGTTTCAGCCAAGATGAGGTGACCATACATTTGTGAGTCCATATCTGGGTTAACCTTTCTGTTCTATTGACCTGTGTGTCTCTTTTGTGCTTGTAGCTTTTGTCTTGATGACTACAGCTTTGTAATATAGCATGAAGTCTTGAATCACGAAGTCTCCTGTTTCTTTGTGTAGCATAGACATGTCAACAATACTTGCTCCTTCAATCCTTAACATTGACTGTGTTTCCATTTCTTTCTGCATTCCTCAGTTTCTTTCATCATGTTTTATAGTTTTCAGAGTATAGATCTTTTAACTCTTTAGGTACCCGATTATTTTTCATACAACATTAAACGGGATGGATTTTTTTTTTTTGCTTTCTGTTTCTTCATGATTGCTGTACAGAAATGCAACAGAATTCTGTATGTTGATTTTGTATCTTGTGACTTTGATGAATTGGTGTATCAGTTCTTGCCATGTTTTGGTGGAGTCTTGGGTTTTCTATGTAGAATGTCATGTTATCTGTGAAAAGTGAAAGTTTGACTTCTTCCTTTCCAATTTGAATGTCCTTGTTTCTTTTTGTTGTCTGTTTGTGTGGGTAAAGCTTCCAGGAATACGTTAAGTAGAATTATGAGAGTGGGGATTCCTCTTGTGTTCCTGACAGTAGAGCAAATTTGTTTTCCCTGTGAAGATATTAGCTGTGGGGTTTTCATATATGGACTTTATGGTGTTGAGGTATGTTTCCTCTATCCCTTGTTGAGGGTTTTTATCAAGAAAGGGTGTTTTACTTTGTCAAAAGTTATTATTATTTTTTGCATCTATTGAGAAGGTCATATAGTTTTTATCCTTTCTCTTATTACTGTGATGTATTACAATGATTTATTTGTGAATATTGAAACACTCTTACAGCCAAGGAGTAAATCCCACCCTATCATGATAAGTGATACTTTTAATGTCTTGTTGGATTTGATTGGAAAGTATTTTCTTGAGAATTGTTGCATCCATGCTCATTAGGGCTAATGGCCTGTAAGTCTCGTTTTTAGTTGGGTTTAATCTGGTTTGGAACCATGATCATACTAGCCTTATAGAATGAGTTTGGCAGTTTTCTTTCCGTTTCTATTATTTGGAACAGTTTGAGAAGACTAGAATATTCTATTCTACTTGAATAGAATACTTACACTCTTTAAATATCTGGTAAAATTCACCTGTGAAGCCATCTGGCTCTTGACTTTTGTGTGTGAGTAGGTTTTTGATTACTGATTCAATTTCTTTGCTCCTTTCAGTCTGTTCAGATTTTCTATTTCTCCCTTTTTCAGTTTAGTTTACATCTTTCTAGGAATTTATCCATATCTTTCAGATTGACCAATTTTTTGGAATATAAATTCCAAAATATTTTTTTATAATTGTATTTCTCTGGTGATAGTTGTGATCTCTCCTCTCAAATTTGTGATTATATTTACGTAGTCCTGGAGGAATATGGCAGCGTAGGAGGATGCTGGGATCACTGTGTCCTTCTGATCGCTTAGATTCCACCCACATCTGCCTAATTTACCCAGAAAACCACAAGAAGACTAGCAGAATTGACTCTCTGGAGCCAAGAATAGATGAGAAGCCCACGGAAGAGGGTAAGAAGGGCGGAGAGGCGGTGCACACTACACAACTGGCTGGAGGGTGCCAGGGCACTGGAGGGGCAGCCAGCCCACCCAGCAAGACAGAGCCCCTGAATCTGGCTTGCAAAAGCGGAGGGGCTGGACGGAGTGTGTTCTGACAGCCAGTGGGGCTTAACATCTGGAATGTTATAAGTCAACAGCTCTGATCGGAGAACTGGAGGACTAAAGGACAGTGGGAGGGAGAGTTATTGAGCCCCGGAGGACAGAGCTCTGCTTGGTAGAGAACAAAGGTGCAGGGAAGCGCCATCTCCCTTTCCCATCCCCCAAACAAAACCCCAAAAGGAACCAGTTGCCAGCACGAGGTGCTTGCACCTTGCAAACACTGAACGCTGTGCTTCTGCGGATCCATCCCTCCAATGGGTCTTCCTCCCTCCTGGTGCCACAGGGCCCCTCCTGAAGTGGACCACGGAAGGCAAAGCAAGCTGAGCCTGCCCCTCCCGCCCCTGTACACCTTGCGGATCCAACCCAGTTAATATGCCAGATCCCATCGAAGCAGCACCACAAGCCTGGCAGTGTGCAAGTTGCCCAGAAAGAGACCACACCACTCCACAGTGAGTACTGCCACTGGGAGAGGGGAAGATAAAGTACACTCCAATCTGACTGTGGCCCCAGCAGTGGGCTGGGGCCAGACATCACGTCTGACTGCAGCCTCACCCACCAACGCAAGTTACTCCAGATAGCACAGAGGAAGAGCCCTGCAGTTCCCTGCCACTCCAAGGACTGTCCAAAATGACGAAACAGAAGAATTATCCTGAATAAAAACCCCAGGAAGTAGCGACAGCTAATGAACTGATCAAAAACAATTTAAGCAATATAGCAGAAAATGAATTTAATATAATAGTCATAAAATTAATTGCTGGGTTTAAAAAAAATAGAGGACAGCAGAGAATCTATTACTACTGAGATCAAGTAACTAAAAAACAGTCAGGAGGAGCTAGAAAATGCTATAAATAAGATGCAAAATAAAATGGAGGCAACCACAGCTCGTGTTGAAGAGGCAGAGGAGAGAATAAGTGAATTAGAAGATAAAATTATGGAAAAGAAGAAGCTAAGAATAAGAGAGATAAAAAAATCCAGGAGTATGAGGGGAGACTTAGAGAACTAAATGACATAATTAAATGAAATAATATACGCATAATTGGTATTCCAGAGGAGGAAGAGAGAGGGAAAGGTTTTGAAGGTGTACTTAAAGATCATAGCTGAGAACTTCCCTGAACTGGGGAAGCAAAAAGGCATTGAAATCCAAGAGGCACAGAGAACTCCCTTCAGACATAACTTGAATCGATCTTCTGCATGACATATCATAGTGAAACTGGCAAAATACAAGGATAAAGAGAGAATTCTGAAAGCAGCTAGGGATAAACATGCTCTAACATATAAAGGGAGACTGATGAGTCTCATGACGGATCTGTCTACTGAAACTTGGCAGGCCAGAAAGGAATGGCAGGAAATCTTCAATGTGATGAACAGACAACAAAAAAAAAAAAATGCAGCCGAGAATCCTTAATCCAGCAAGTCTGTCATTTAGAATAGAAGGAGAGAAAGAGTTCTACCCAAACAAACAAAAACTGAAGGAATTCATCACCACTAAACCAGCTCTACAAGAGATCCTGGGGCAGGGGGGATCCTGTGAGGCAAAGTACCAGAGACATCATTACAAGCATGAAACCTACAGATATCAAAATGACTCTAAACGCATATCTTTCTATAATAACACTGAATGTAAATGGACTAAATGCTCCAACCAAAAGACATAGGGTATCAGAATGGATAAAAAAAAAAAAAAAACAAGACCTATCTATTTGCTGCCTACAAGAGACTCATTTTAGACCTGAGGATTCCTTCAGATTGAAAGTGAGGGGATGGAGAACTATCTATCATGCCACTGGAAGTCAAAAGAAAGCTGGAGTAGCCATACTTATATCAAACTAGACTTTACATTAAAGGCTGTAACAAGAGATGAAGAAGGGCATTATATAATAATTACAGGCTCTATCCATCAGGAAGAGCTAACAATTATAAATGTCTATGCGCCGAATATGGGAGCCCCCAAATATATAAAACAATTAATCACGAACACAAGCAACCTTCTTGATAAGAATGTGGTAATTTCAGGGAACTTTAATACTCCACTTACAACAGTAGATAGATCATCTAGACACAGGATCAAGAAAGAAACAAGGGCCCTGAATGATACATTGGATAAGATGGACTTGACAGATATATTTAGAACTCTGCATCCCAAAGCAACAGAATATACTTTCTTATCGAGTGCACATGGAACATTCTCCAAGATAGATCACATACTGGGGTCACAAAACAGCCCTTCATAAGTATACAAGAATTGAAATCATACCATGCATACTTTCAGACCGCAATGTGATGAAGCTTGAAATCAACCACAAGAAAAAGTCGGGAAAATCTCCAAAAGCATGGAGGTTAAAGAACACTCTACTAAAGAATGAATGGGTCAACCAGGCAATTAGAGAAGAAATAAAAAAATATATGGAAACAAATGAAAATGAAAATACAACAATCCAAACGCTTTGGGATGCAGCGAAGGCAGTCCTGAGAGGAAAATACATTGCAATCCAGGCCAATCTCAAGAAACAAGAAAACTCCCAAATACAGAATCTAACAGCACACATAAAGTAAATAGAAGCAGAACAGCAAAGGCAGCCTAAACCCAGCAGAAGAAGAGAAATAATAAAGATCAGAGCAGAAATAAACAATATAGAATCTAAAAAAAACTGTAGAGCAGATCAACGAAACCAAGAGTTGGTTTTTTGAAAAAATAAACAAAATTGATAAACCTCTAGCCAGGCTTCTCAAAAAGAAAAGTAGAGGACCCAAATAGATAAGATCATGAATGAAAATGGAATTATTACAACCAATCCCTCAGAAATACAAGCAATTACCAGGGAATACTATGAAAAATTATATACCAACAAACTGGACAACCTGGAAGAAATGGACAAATTCCTAAGCACCCACACACTTCCAAACCCCAACCAGGAAGAAATAGAAAGCTTGAACAGACCCATAACCAGCGAAGAAATTGAATAAGTTATCAAAAATCTCCCAACAAATAAGAGTCTAGGATCAGATGCCTTCCCTGGGGAATTATACCAGACATTTAAAGCAGAGATAATACCTATCCTTCTCAAGTTTTCCAAAAAATAGAAAGGGAAGGAAAACTTCCAGACTCATTCGATGTAGCCAGCATTACTTTGATCCCTAAACCAGAAAGAGACCCAGCAACAAAGACAACTACAGCCCAATATCCCTGATGAATATGGATGCAAAAATTCTCAATAAGATACTAGCAAATCGAATTCAACAGCATATAAAAATAATTATTCACCATGATTAAGTGGGATTCATTCCTGGGCGGCAGTGCTTGTTCAACATTCTCAAATCAATCAATGTGTACATCACATTAATAAAAGAAAAGATAAGAACCATATGATCCTGTCAATCAATGCAGAAAAAGCATTTGGCAACATTCAGCAATTTTTCTTAATAAAAACCCTCGAGAAATTCGGGATAGAAGGAACATACTTAAAGATCATAAAAGCCATTTATGAAAAGCCCACAGCTGATATCATCCTCAATGGGGAAAAACTGAGAGCTTTCTCCCTGAGATCAGCAACACGACAGGGATGTCCACTCTCACCGCTGTTGTTTAACAGAGTGTTGGAAGTCCTAGCATCAGCAATCAGACAACAAAATGAAATCAAAGGCATCAAAATTGGCAAAGATGAAGTTAAGCTTTCCTTTTTTGCAGATGATGTGATATTATACATGGAAAACCCGATGGACTCCACCAAAAGTCTGCTAGAACTGATACATGAATTCAGTAAAGTCTCAGGATACAAAATTAATGTACAGATATCAGTTGCATTCTTAATGCACTAATAATGAAGCAACAGAAGACAAATAAAGAAACTGATCCCATTCACAATTGTACCAAGAAACACAAAATACCTAGGAATAAACCTAACCAAAGATGTACAAGATCTGTATGCTGAAAACAATCGAAAGCTTATGAAGTAAATTGAAGAAGATATCATTCAATGCAATCCCAATCAAAATTGCACAAGCATTCTTCTCGAAGCTAGAACAAGCAATCCTAAAATTTGTATGGAATCACAAAAGGCCCCAAATAGCCAAAGTAATTTTGAAGAAGAAGACCAAAGCAGGAGACATCACAATCCCAGACTTTAGCCTCTAATACAAAGCTGTAATCATCAAGACAGCATGATATTGGCACAAAAATAGACACATAGACCAATGGAATAGAATAGAAACCCCAGAACTAGACCCAAAAACGTATGGCCAACTAATCTTTGGCAAATCAGGAAGGAATATCCAATGGAAAAAAGACAGTCTCTTTAACAAATGGTGCTGGGAGAACTGGACAGCAACTTGCAGAAGGATGAAATGAGACCACTTTCTTACACCATTCACAAAAGCAAACTCAAAATGGATAAAGGACCTGAGTGTGAGACAGGAAATCATCAAAACCCTATGGAAGAAAGCAGGGAAAAACCTCTCTGACCTCAGCCGCAGCAATTTCTTACTTGACACATCCCCAAAGGCAAGGAAATTAAAGGCAAAAATGAACTATTGGGACTTCATGAAGATAAAAAGCTTCTGCACAGCAAAGGAAACAACCAACAAAACTAAAAGGCAACCAACGGAATGGGAAAATATATTTGCAAGAGACATATCGGACAAAGGGCTAGTATTCAAAATCTATAAAGAGCTCACCAAACTCCACACCCAAAACACAAATAACCCAGTGAAGAAATGGGCAGAAAACATGAATAGATACTTCTCTAAAGACATCCAGATGACCATCAGGCACATGAAAAGATGCTCAACGTTGCTCCTCATCAGGAAATACAAATCAAAACCACACTCAGATATCACCTCACGCCAGTCAAAGTGGCTAAAATGAACAAAACAGGAGACTATAGATGCTGGGGAGGATGTGGAGAAACGGGAACCCTCTTGCAATGTTGGTGGGAATGCAAACTGGTGCAGCCACTATGGAAAACAGTGTGGAGTTTCCTCAAAAAATTCAAACAGACCTACCCTATGACCCAGCAATAGCACTGCTAGGAATTTACCCAAGGGATACAGGAGTACTGATGTATAGGGACACTTGTACCCCAATGTTTATAGCAGCACTCTCAACAATAGTTAAATTATGGAAAGAGCCTAAATGTCCATCAACTGACAAATGGATAAAGAAATTGTGGTTTATATACACAATGGAATACTACGTGGCAATGAGAACGAATGAAATATGGCCTTTTGTAGCAACGTGGATGGAATCAGGAGTGTTATGCTAAGTGAAATAAGTCATACAGAGAAGGAAAGATTCCATATGTTTTCATTCTTATGTGGATCCTGAGAAAGTTAACAGAAGACCATGGGAGAGGGGAAGGAAAAAAATGGTTAGGGAGGGATCCAAAACATAAGAGGCTCCTAAAAACTGAGAACAAATGAGGGTTTATGGGGGGTTGGGAGAGAGGGGTGGGTGGGTGATGGGTATTGAGGAAGGCACCTGTTGGGATGAGCACTGGGTGTTGTATGGAAACCAATTTGACAATACATTTCATATTAAAAATATTTACTTAGTCCTTTCTCTTTTGCTTTTGCTAAGTATGGCCTCGGTTTATCATTTTTATTCTTCCAAAAACCAGCTTATAGTTTTATTGATCTGTTGTACTGTTTTTGTATGTTTGTTCTTTATCATTTATTTCTGGTCTAGTCTTCTTTATTTACCTTCTGCTGGCTTCAGGGTTCATTTTTTGTTCATTTCCTAGCTCGTTTAGGTGTAACATGGTTGTGTGTTTGAGATTTTTCTTCTTTCTTGAGTTTGGCTTGTATTGCTATATATTTCCCTCTTCCAACCACTTTTGCTGCATCCAGATGGTGTGACACTGGCATGTTTCCGTTTTCATTTGCTTCCATGTATTTTTTTACTGTTTCCTTAATTTCCTGAAAATCTCATACATTCTTTACTACAATGTATTTAACTTCATGTATTAGTGGTGTTGCCGAAGGATTTCTTGTGGTTGACTTCAAGTTTCATAGTGTCCTGGTATGAAAATATCCTTGGTATTATGTCAGTCTTTTTGTCTTGTGCAGGACTGATTTGTGACATAGAATGTGATCTGTTCTGGGGAATGTTCTATGTGCACTCAAAAGGAATGTATATTCTTCTGTTTAGAATGGAATGTTCTGAATATATCTGTTAAGCCCATTTGGTCCAGTGTGTCTTCCTAAGCCTTTGTTTCCTTATTGATTTTCAGCTTAGATGATGTGTCCATTGTTGTAAGTGGAGTGTTAAAGTTCTCTATTATTATTATTGTTATTATTGTATTATTATCAATTAGTTTATGTTTATTATTAACTGATTTATATATATCAGTGGTTAAAATTTTAGCATATAAAGATTTAAATCTTTATATCTTTTCGTTGGATAGACCAGTTTATGATGATATACTGCCTTCCTCATCTCTTGTAACAGATTTTGGTTAAAATCTAGTTAGTGTCATACGTGTATGGTACTACAACTTTCTTTTGACTTCCGTTAGCATGATAAATTGCTGTCTCTCCCCTCAAATTCAATCTACAGGTGCTTGGGTTGAAGATGAGTCTATTGCATGCAGTGCATAGAAGGTCTTGTATTTTTTTATCCATTCTGTTTTCCTATGTCTTTTGATTGGAACATGTTGCCCTTTTACATTCACAGTGATTATTGATAGATATAAACTTAGTGCCATTGTGTTACCTCTAAAGACACTGTTTCTGGAGATTTTCTCTGCTTATTTCTAGTCTTTGTTACTTTTGTCTTCCTATCCCACTCAAAGAGTCCCATTTAATATTTCTCAAAGGGCTGGTTTAGAGGTCACGAACTATTTGGGTTTTGTTTGGGAAATTCTATCTCTCCTTGTATCTGAATGAGAGCCTTGATGGGTAAGTATTCTTGGCTGCATCATTTTTGAATTGGGCATGTTTAGGATATCATGCCACTCCTTTCTTGCCTGCGGGTTTCTGTGGAGACATCTGCCATAATCTTTTATGTCTTCCCGTTTTAGTTAGAGACTTCTTTTGACTTGCTGCTTTTAGTGTTTTGCTTTATATGTATATGTTGCTAAGTTTACTGTGATATGTCTCCGTGTTGGCTACTTTGTTTTTATTTTAATGGGAGTTCTCTGTGACTCATAAATGTGGATGACTATTTCCTTCCCAGTTTGTTGACGTTTTCCACTATAATGCACTCAGATAAAACTTCTCCCCTTTTTTCTCCCTCTTGGCTTCCTCTGGGACTCCTTTGAAAAGAATTTTATTACACTTTATGGAGTTGCTCAGTTCTCCATACTGCTCAGTTGTCAGTATAAGTTTGTGATGCAATATTTAAATTTCCTCTTCTTTCCTGCTTCATTTCCCCCATAATTTTATCTTCTATGTCACTTACTCATTCATCTGCTTCTTTCCACCTGAGGTCATTATATACAATCAGTTTCACATCTCGTTTCTAGCATCTGTAAAGTTTCAGCCTGAGAAGTTTTTAAGTCTTTTCTATATGCAGACAGGGTATCCTCCTGTCTTGTATGCTTTCTTCAAACGCAACTAGTATCCTTATGATGATTTTAAAAAAAATTCTGTTTACTTATGATAGTTTTTAAATTTTTGTTTACTTATGATAGTTTTAAAAAATTGTGTTTGAGGCATATTCGTTATATGTGTTTTAATTATATACCTGGCAATGATGTTTTATCGTTTTTCTTTTGGAATGAATTCTTCCATCACTCTGTATTTCTATGTCTCTGCTTTCTTAAGTTTTCAGAAAATCCTGTTATGTTTTCTGCTTCTAGAGTAGTGTCTTTATTGAGAAATGTTTACATACTGTTGAGGACCTGTCTTTTCTGGAAGCATTTCTTACATGTGCTGTGGGCTCTGTGCTGTCATGTATTGGCTGCTCTGTCCCTCAGGTCAGACCTCTCCAGAGTTTCTCCTTGCCTCTAGTGGTGAGTTTTTCAACTTTGTCCATAGTGTTGTGAGTTTTAACTAGGTGAGTTTGTTCTGCCTGTTAAAAGAGGCTAATTCCTATCTCCCCTAGAGGTGAAGGTTTGCCTCACTATATAGTCAGTAGACTTGGTGCCTGTGGGGGTATATAGTGGTCTTTGAGGGGAGGGGCGCGGTGCTGTTCTGGGTTCCGGGCACTCTTTCCCTAGTAAGGAAGCACCTGAGGAAGGCAAGGGGGGTGGATCTTGGTGTCAGTGGCTCAGCTTCTGCTAGGGGTGCTGTGCTGTTCACTGAACTCTGTCCATGATGATTGGTGGGAGGAAATATTGGCATCAGCTTCCACTCTAGTCCCTGAGTTGGAGTTCCCAGCCGCCCCTGTTCAGGAAGCCCTCACACAGAGAGAACGATCTGTACTCGTGGGTCCCAGGCTTCCATCAGAACACAGCCTTCACCCTGTCCTTGTCCAAACCATTGGCCCACCTGGTGGCACAGGGCTCTTATGTTTTATCTCAGGAGCTCTAGCTGGGTTTAAAAACTCCAAATTGTATGAACTCAATATGACAGGGACCCAACTGATCCTCTAGGAGAGGGTTTCACTGTGCTGTGCCTGGAGCTGGTTATCCCAGAAGGGCAGTTACATGAACACTAGGGTCTTGGAGTTCATGGTGAGGAATAACAAGAAGGCAGCGTCCAGTTAGCTGCTCTCAGCAGAGGCTCCAATGCTAATGACCAGGGCAGTGCAATGGTACCTGTCAGCTCTCGTGTCCCATGAGAAGCAATGCCCCCTTTCCCAAATGCACTCACAGAAGGGGACTGTCTCTCCCCATGCGATCCAGGAGATCCTTTGACCGCAGTGCACCCATGGGCCTCTGCCCTCCTTCTTCACAGGAGCACTGCCCTGCCCACCAGTCTCCACCTCAGTGATGGCATGGACTTCTAAATATTTAGTCTTTGAACTCCACATTTACAGGAGGTTGAATTGTCTGATTACCTTTATGTGTCATCTTGACTGCGTCATGGGTGCCCAGATTAACCACTGTTTCCGTGTATGTCTGTGATGTGTTTCCAGAAGAGATTCACATTTCCATCCATGGTTTCTTTCTGCCTGGGCATCACCCATTCCATTATAGTTCTTAGTAGAATACGATGCAGAGGGAGGAAGAATTCCCTCATTTTTACTTCCCATGTGCTTGTTTTAACTGGAAGAGTGGTCCCCTCCGGCCCTTGTTCTCAGAGTTATATCATCAGGTCTCCATGTTCTGAGACTAGACACTAGTTCAGAATCAGATGAGAATTACACCACTGGTTTTCCTGGGTCTCCAGGAAATCCTGGATCATGGGACTTCACGACTTTTTTAGTCATGGAAACCAATGTGCTTTGGTTCTGTTACTCAGGAAAATCCTGACTAATACATGGAGATGATTTAACTCTTGTTGAGAGGAATTGAATAAAGCTGTAGCTCATTTAAAGTCCTGAGTAGCAAGTGTCAGGAGGGAAGTATCAGGTTGTTTGATTGGGACAAGGGCTCGGTGAAGGTATGGGGAGCTTGTGGTCCTGGCTGCACAAGGAGTGCATCTGGGACTCCTGTAAACGTTCAGCTGTTGTGCCTCAGGATATCTGCAATTCACTCATATTGAGAGACAGGAGTAAGCAATGCAAACAACTGTGTTTTTGTGCATGTTAGGGTAGTTTTCCTATGACAAAACAGTTGCTAATTCAGAGAGTTAGTAGGTAAGCACAGAATCCTGTGTCCAGGGAGGCTCCCTGGGGAAACTGCTGTGTGGAGAGGAAGCCCCAGACCCTGACAGGAAATCTGCCTGTAACCTCCATCTGCACCTGCTCCTGGGAACATAAACCAGAATTGTGCATATTGTGCGCCCCCTGGTGGTGCTGATCCCAGAATTGTGCATATTGTGCGCCCCCTGGTGGTGCTGATCCCCTCCTGCAGGGAGGTTTGTGTCTGGGCTCCCAGTGAGGTCCCCTCACCGTGTGTCTTGCACAGTAATATGTGGCCGTGTCCTCAGTCTTCAGGTTGTTCATCTGCAGATAAAGCGTGTTCTTGGAGTTGTCTCTAGAGATGGTGAATCGGCCCTTCACGGAGTCTGCGTAGCTTGTGCTACTTCCATCAGTATTAATATATGCGACCCATTGCAGCTCCTTTCCTGGAGCCTGGCGGACCCAGTTCATGCTGTTGCTACTGAAGGTGAATCCAGAGGCCACACATGTGAGTCTCAGAGACCCTCCAGGCTTAAACCAGGTCCCCTCCAGACTCCACCAGCTGCACGTCACACTGGACACCTGCAGACACAAGACATCTTCATCAGGAAACTGTCATACATCCACTGGTCTCCCTCATATCCACTCATATACTCAGTGTCTCTTGTTCACCATGAATTACCTTTTAAAAGGGCAACCAGGAAAACCCAGGCAAGCAGAAACTCCATGGTGAGGTGTCTGTGTTCTGTCCAGGTCACAGAATGGGAACACCTGGGACTCCCGGGGCTGGGGCTCCTCTCCCAGCTGCAGGGATGGAGCTGGACTGGTTTAATCAGCACAGGGAGCGCCCTATTTGCATATCCTCTGACTATATATCAAGCTCCAGACTTAGATTTGCTTCAAATTTAAAACCAGTGTTTGAGAGGCACTTCTAGATGATTTCTTGCAGAAGGTGCTGTGATAGTATAAATAATTCTAGTCTGTGAACACAGTTATCTTTTCATCTGTGTTTGCCATTTTACATGTCTTTCACCCAGCACGTCATGTTTGATATGCTATTTTACTTTTTAGTGAAATTTAATCCTAAACACTTTATTTTGTGCCATAGAATTTTAATGTGTGTTTATTTTTGTGTGACAGCGAGAAGGAGAGAGAGATCTGAGAGAGAGAGAAGGGGACAGAGAATCCCAAGCAGGCTCTGCACAATCATTGCAGACCCTGCCTCAGAATTAAACTCAGGAACCATGATATCATGAACTAAGCCAAAATCAACAGTAGCACTTAATGGATTGAGCCACACAGGTGCTCCATTTTGTGCCATTTTCAATTGTGTGATTTTGTTATTTTTTTTCATGTACTATGTTTTTGGTGTGTGGAAATATAGCATATTTTTGTATGTTGATTTGTGTCCTGAACTTTTCCTGAGTTTATTAGTTCTAATACTTTTTTTGTGGAGTTTCTAAGGTTTCACTATATGTAAGTTCGTGTGATTCTCAAACAAATAATTTTCTTCTTACTGATTTACATGTCTTCATTTCATTTTCTTACCTAATTTTTATGGGTACATCTTCAACTTGTAGGACCAGAAAGTTTTTCCTTCTTTGCTTCTGTGTTCTTTGTCTGGTCTAAGGATTCATTTGACATGAGACAGATCTACAGAAGAGAATAAATTTCATTTTGCATGTGCACAAGCTTCCTAATAATATGACACCCAGAGAATGAAGAAAGTAGTTGGCACTTGGGCCTTTTAGAATAAAAAGCAATGGATTTGCAAAGAGTTAACAAGACAGAGATTTGGGTTTGGGCAAGTCAATTAGTGAGGAATTAACAAGGCTTGTTTGCACAGCATTCTTGGTGCTAAGTTCCCATTTCTGGAGCTAAGGATCGTTCTCCCATTCTGGTAGAGGGGAAGGAAGTTTCCCAGGGGAGATTTATTTCCTGCTCTCAAGGGGACAAAGGAGGGTCACAGTTTCCTTAGACTAGTTGTTATTCAAGTGACTTTCTTCCAAATAAGCAATGTGACAAGATGACACACATTGGGTGCCATATTTTACTGGTCTTCATGTTACCATGCGGAATACCTATGTTGGGAATGAGCATCCTTGCCCGGCTCCTAATGTGACAGGAAAAGCTTCAGTTTTTCACTGTTAAATATGCTGTCAGGTGTGGGCTTTTCCTCTATGGCCACGATTTTATGGAGGTTATTTCTTTCTTTCCCTCAGTTGCTGAGATTTTTTAATAATGACAATTTGTTGAATTTTGTCTAGTTTTATATGTATCAATAGATGATGATATAGATGATCAACAGATGTGACTGCATTGTCACATATGACCCTTTCATTGTGCTGTTGCATTCACTATGCTAGGAGTTTTGCATGTATGTCCATCTGAGATATTGGCCTTTAGTTTCTCTTCTTACGGTGTCTTTCGATTTTGCAGCATAGTAAGGTGGTCTTGTAGATGAATTGAGGCATATTCCTTTCTTTTCAGTGTTTGGTAAGAGTCTGGGAGGTATTAGCATTAAATCTCCTTTATATTTTGATACAATTCATAGATAAAGCCCTCTGTTAGTAAGCTGACTTTTTTCTTTTGGGATGGGGTATGATTAGATTATAGATTGAATTTTATTTGTTTTCATTCTGTTAATTTTCTATTTCTTCATGTACAGTCTTGTGGATTGTATAACTCTAGAAATTGCGTAGTTGCCCTTAGTTTTCTAATAATGGGTCTATAATTATCTAGGCATTTTCTGTTATTATTTTCACTTCTTTGGTATCAGTTATGTCCCCTCCTTAATTCTGATTGTATTTGTTTGAGTTTTACCATTTTACTAGTAGAGATGCTCTTTCAATTGCATTTAGCTTTCCAGATATCCATTTCAATTTGTTAATTTTTTGTATTATTACACTCTTTATTCCTTTTATCTGTTCTAATAATTTCTAATATTAGTTGAGTTAATAAAAATGCCAATGTATGTATCTGGGAAATTCTTATTTATATGGTACCACAAAGCACACAGAAGTGAGAAAACAATCCTGAGAAAGAAGAACAAACCTGGAGACAGCACACATCCTTCTTTCTAAGTATATTGCAGAGGTGCATTGTCTATAACACTGTTCTGCTGGCACAGAGTCAGACACACAGACCAGTGGAGCAGATTACAGAGACCAGAGTGAAATGTGTCTGGATGCAGTCAGCAAATCCTCCATGAGATTTCATAGAATTAAAATTAGGGAAAAAATGGCCTCTTTCACAAATGGTTTTGAATTCCAGTGAGTAAAATAATGACATTTGGTCCTTATGTTATACCATACATATATGTAGACCCCCATTCAGCCCCTTCCCTGGAGTCTGGCAAACCCACCTCATCAATTAGCTACTGAAGGTGAATCTAGAGACTTCACAGGAGAGTCTCAGGGACCCCCTCCCCTGCAAGGCTTCATCAGGTCTCCCCCAGACTCCACCATCTGCACGTCACACAAGACATCTACAGATACAAGTCAGGAAAATGTCACACATCCACTGTTTCTCTCATATGCACTAACATAGTCAGTGTTTCTTGTTCATAATGAATTACTGTTTAAAATAGAACCAAGGAAAACCAAAGTGAACCCAAACTCCATGGTGAGATGCCTGTGTTCTTTTCTGATCACTGAATGTGAACACTTAGGGGCTGGGACTCTTCTCCCAGCTACAGTTTCAGGGATGGGAGGGTTTAATCAGCATACAGATGTCCTTTGACAATATAGTAAATTTTGCAATAGAATCCTCAAGAAGCCAGTGACCCTTGGCAGGTGTAAGGGATGGGGCAGTGTTTGATGCCACAATCTTTCAGGACATTGTGATTTATTAATTTGTGATTTTGATGCAGTGATTATAAGTACCCATGATAATCCTTACTTTCACATATGCACCCAAACACTTGAGGTAAGAATCAGTATACCACCATTGTGCAGGTTAACAGATACACTGCAGCAGAGACGGAGTATGTGAGTGTCCAAGAGCATGTATGAGGTGAGAGTAGTCCCAGTATCTGGACCTGGGCTCCCCATAGGGGGACCCACCTGCCTCCTTAACCACGTGCAGGACAAGGCTGGACTTTCCAGTGATGTTTGCAGGTTCCTGACCTTCTAGAAGTCCCAGGAGAGTGATGGGTGGAAGCCATTTCTATTCTGTCACAGAAATTAGAGAGAGTGAGAAGCCTCGACAGAGACTCACAGAGCTTATGGAGATGCCAGGGGTTTTCTACAAACACAAGGGGTCATTTACACATGAACTCTATGTGGACATCAATGGAAACCCTCAATAATGGGCCTCTGGGTGGCTCAGTTGGTTAAGTGTCCGATTTTGACTCAGGTCATAATCTCATCATTTATGAGTTTGAGCCTTGTGTCAGGCTCTGTGCTGACAGCTCAGAGCCTGGAGACTACTTCATATTCTGATTCTGTGTCTCCTCTCTCTCTTCCCCTCCCCCACTCATACTCTCTCTCCCTCTTAAAAATTAATGAACATTAAAAAAAGAAAGCCTCAATAAAGGTAAAGTGGTTGAATTGTATTAAAATATGTTGAAGGCAAAACATCTGAGATCAGGAAGGGTGATGTTAATTAAAAATATTTCTTAATCTATGAAATGGAGATTATTATTCTTCTAAACTCTTGTTAATGTGAGAATGATCAAGGATATATTTATCCCAGTGCCTGACCCTGGGAAAGTTTGTGTATTCCCGTTATCATGGTTTATTCCAAACAGGGAGGACACTTGTGTGTTTCCACAGCTTTTACAAACTCTTTGCTGTGTTCATTTCAGAAGCAGTGTGCAGAGCCTGGATGAAAACCCTCGAGAGGAGACCAGCCTTCAACCAATCTCTTGTCCTGGATCATGAGCTCCCTGGTTTCTGAGTTCCCCCTGGTGGTTGTGATTGCCCCCTAGTGGTCCCCGTGCTCCTGTTGTTTCAGAGACCCCTGGAGAGATACAGTGACTCCTTTCTTTCCCTCCCCATTTATGCAACATGCAAGGGTGAGACCCTTCCATCATGAGCACTGCAGACCCTTCTGTTCACAGGATGTCTCCTCCTACATATTTCCCATCTTTGAACCCCTCACTCTGCTCCTTGCCTATAAATATACAGTTATATTTCCTTTAATCATTGGTGAGCAACAATCTTGAATAGTCATCCTTATCAGCTGGCAAGAGTCAGAAGAACTTTTCATTTGATAATCGAGAGAACAAAAGAAAGATTTTTGGGCTCAGAAATTCTACTTTCATGAAACTGGGATAAATGTGCTCAGCTTTAGACATGCACCACCTTTAAGAAAAAAGGAAGTGTCAATCCCAGAGACAAGTTGGAGTCTGAGATTCAGAGCATTCTGTCTTTGAACCTAACAGGTTTCCCCAGATTGATAATCAAATTGTTTCTTGTTGGTGATGCGCTTCTAAATTACACTGTATGTCTTCTGGCATAGGAATGTCAGTACCTGTTATGTTATGGTTACCATGCAGAAGCATTCAGAAGAACAAAAATGGTTTTCTACAAATGCAGGTCGGCTGATGGAGAGGGTTTCACCCCAGGATGGAAGGTACCACGGTCTCACCCTACCCAAGCTACATGGTTAGATTTGGGTTTTTTGATGTAGTGAAATTTAGGCACGTTTTGGATTTGACTTAATATTTGATGATTTGACATATTGGAGGATTTGGGGGTGTGGTAATGTGAGTGTCACGTGGGATGGAGGTGAACTTTCCCTCATATCAGTGTGGACTGTGTTCGTCTATGTCATTCTTGAACCTGTGTAGAATAACTTATGTGGCCAAAGGGACTTGTCACATGAGATTAATTTTGAGACATTGCTATTACTGCCATGTGTATGAGTCTGGGGATGCAGTTCAGGACACAGATGGGCAGTCACAAAATGTCCATCTCAGAACTGAAGATGAGTGAGTGCGTCCTGAAGACAGCACATCTGTGGGAGGGAATACCTTGAGAATTGTAGGATGAAACCCCTCATCACCAGGCACAGACACTTTCTTGCATGAAGTTCAAGTCTCCCTCTGGATCTGAGTGTCTAACTGAACCCAGGTGGATATGCATGGATGTCCCCAAAATGCTGTGATGTGAAGAGAAACAGTAAGGAATGAAACATGAAGAAAGACAGATAACAGCAAGGATAGACACATAAAGGAGTCAATGCCATTAAGAGAGGTCTTCTGGGGCTGACATGCATCCTGTTTTCTGCAGCCTTGATTGGACGATGTTGGACACTAGCCAGTGGAGGTCGGAGGCAGCCCTACAAACTGGGCTCTGGGATGTAAGACCAGAACCATAGCCACCCTAAGCTGACAGTATTGTGGACAAGTGACATGACTCGGGATGTCCCTCACCTGAGGGTAAAGAGAAGTTCCGTCCACCCCTATGGCCCCTCCACCCTCTGAGGTCACTCCTTCCAGATGTTATACATTCACAGCTTCTATTGTATGTGAAATGTACCCTCTCTCAGTAAGGCAATGGTCCTCTGCTGGTTCTCGGAGGATCCATCCTTGTGACCTTGTCTCTGGTATAAACCTCTTCTCTGTCTTCTAAGAATGAAAGCAAAGTTCCCCTTATCATGCTGCTAAAATCCGATATTGTGCCCACACTTGGTTCCAATTATTTTTTGGTGTAAATCACTAGTGAAATTGTCATATGTTTGAAAATTCCCTTCAGAAGCAAGTACTTGAATACATGGGTGGTGTCAGGTGGTGTAGACCAGTGGAACAGCACATGGTAACTATGCATCCTCAAGGCTGAGCTTGTTCCCTAGTGAGGAATGGGAAGTACAAGGAATGCCAGCTGACACTAGTCTGTGCTTCTTAAGTACCCAACAGACCTGGGTGTACAGGCCTGCTCCAGAAGCAAGGATGTCTACACACAGGCAATACATAGATGCCAGCTGTCTAGACAGACTGCCCATGAGATGTGGTCACAGAGGAGCTGGGAAGGGCAGCTGGGGTTTGAATTCCAACTCACGTGGCACCAACATTGGGAATCCTGAGTATGTTTGTTAATTAATGTCCACTACCAGTTAGGGATAAAATGGGTAAATGCAAGTAGTTAGACTCACTGCCCTAGATCCCATTATTTATGACCATGTGTAACAAAATTTGTCCCTTTCCTTTTTCTCCCCCTGTGTTTTAATGTCTGAAGATTGTATTTATTTACATCTTTGTTAGTTAACATGTAGTGTAGTTTTAGTTTCAGGAATAAATTTTAGTGATTCATCACATACATTAACACCCAGTGCGGGATCCTGGGAAGATGGCTGCATAGGAGGACGCTGGGCTCACTGCGCATCCTTCTGATCACTTAGATTCCACCTACACCTGCCTAAATAACCAAGAAAACCTCCAGAAGACTAGCAGAACGGAGTCTCCAGAGCCAAGCGCAAAAGAGAGTCCCACGGAAGAGGGTAGGAAGGGCAGAGAGGTGGTGCGCGCTCCACGGACTGGCGGGAGGGAGCCGGGGTGGACAAGCCACCTGCCAGCCAAGCAGAGCCCCCGAGTTTGGCTTGCAAAAGCAGAGGGGCCAGAGGGAGTGTGTTCCGACAGCAAGCAGGACTTGACATCTGGCAGGTTATAAGCTAACAGCTATGCTCGGAGAACAGGAGGGCTGGAGGACAACGGGAGGGAGAGTTGTTGAGCCCCAGACCACAGAGCTCAGCTTGGCGGGGAACAAAGGCGCTCGCCAGCGCCATCTCCCTCGCCCATCCCCCAGCCAAAATCCCAAAGGGAACTAGTTCCTGCCAGGGAACTTGCTTGTACCGCGCAAAAGCCCAATGCTGTGCTTCTGAGCATCTGTCCCTCCAGTGAGTCTGACTCCCTCCTGGTGCCTCAGGGCCCCTCCCAAAGTGGATCTCTGAAGGAAAAGTGAGCTGATCCTGCCCCTCCCACCCCTGTGTACCTTGCTGATCCACCCCAGCTAATATACCAGATCCCAGGCACCACAAGCCTGGCAGTGTGCAAGTAGCCCAGACGGGCCACGCCACCCCACAGTGAATCCCGCCCCTAGGAGAGGGGAAGAGAAGGCACACACCAGTCTGACTGTGGCCCCAGCGGTGGGCTGTAGGCAGACATCAGGTCTGACTGCAGCCCCGCCCACCAATGCGAGTTATTCAAGACAGCACACGGGAAGTGCCCAGCATCCCTGCACCACTCCAGGGACTATCCAAAATGACGAAACGTGAATTCCCCTCAGAAAAATGTCCAGGAAATAACAACAGCTACCAAACTGATCAAAAATGATTTAAACAATATAAAAGAAAGTGAATTTAGAATAGTAGTCATAAAATTAATCACTGGGCTTGGAAACAGTATAAAGGACAGCAGAGAATCTCTTGCTACCGAGATCAAGGGACTAAGGAACACCCAGGAGGAGCTAAAAATTGCTATCAACGAGATGCAAAATAAAATGGAGTCAACTACAGCTCAAATTGAAGAGGCAGAGGAGAGAATAGGTGAACTAGAAGATAAAATTATGGAAAAAGAAGAAGCTGAGAAAAAGAGTGATAAAAAAATCCAGGAGTATGAGGGGAAAATTAGAGAACTAAGTGATGCACTAATGAGAAATAATATACACATAATTGGTATTCCAGAGGAGGAAAAGAGAGGTAAAGGTGCTGAAGGTGTACTTGAAGAAATAATAGCTGAGAACTTCCCTGATCTGGGGAAGGAAAAAGGCATTGACATCCAAGAGGCACAGAGAACTCCCTTCAGACGTAACTTGAATCGATCTTCTGCATGACATGTCATAGTGAAACTGGCAACATACAAAGATAAAGAGAAAATTCTGAAAGCAGCTAGGGATAAACGTGCTCTAACATATAAAGGGAGACCTATAAGACTCATGACCGATCTCTCCACTAAAACTTGGCAGGCCAGAAAGGAATGGCAGAAGATTTTCCATGTGATGAACAGAAAAAATATGCAGCCGAGAATCCTTTATCCAGCAAGTCTGTCATTTAGAATAGAAGGAGAGATAAAAGTCTTCCCAAACAAACAAAAACTGAAGGAATTCGTCACCACTAAACCAGCCCTACAAGAGATCCTGAGGGGGATCCTGTGAGACAAAGTACCAGAGACATCACTACAAGCATGAAACCTATGGACATCACAATGACTCTAAACCCATATCTTTCTATAATAACACTGAAAGTAAATGGACTAAATGTGCCAACCAGAAGACATAGGGTATCAGAATAGATAAAAAAAAAACAACACCCATCTATTTTCTGTCTACAAGAGATTCATTTTAGACCTGAAGATACCTTCAGATTGAGAGTGAGGGGATGGAGAACAATTTATCATGCCAATGGAAGTCAAAAGAAAGCTGGAGCAGCCATACTTATATCAGACAATCTAGACTTTAAATTAAAGGCTGTAACAAGAGATGAAGAAGGGCATTATATAATAAGCAGAGGGTCTATCCATCAGGAAGAGCTAACAATTATAAATGTCTATGCACCAAATACAGGAGCCCCCAAATATATAAAACAATTACTCACAAACATAAGCAACCTTATTGATAAGAATGTGGTAAATGCAGGGAACTTTAACACTCCACTTGCAGAAATGGATAGATCATCTAGACACATGGTCAATAAAGAAATAAGGGCCCTGAATGATACATTGGATACTATAGACTTGACAGATATATTTAGAACTCTGCATCCCAAATCAACAGAATATTCTTTCTTCTTGAGTGAACATGGAACCTTCTCCAAGATAGATCACATACTGGGTCACAAAACAGCCCTTCATAAGTATACAAGAATTGAAATCATACCATGCATACTTTCAGACCACAATGCTATGAAGCTTGAAATCAACCACAGGAAAAAGTCTGAAAAACCTCCAAAAGCATGGAGGTTAAAGAAAACCCTACTAAAGAATGAATGGGTCATCCAGGCAATTAGAGAAGATATATATATATATATATATATATATATATATATATATATATATATATATATATATATATATATATATAGAAACAAATGAAAATGAAAATACAACAATCCAAACGCTTAGGGATGCAGCGAAGGCAGTCCTGAGAGGAAAATACATTGCAATCCAGGCCTATCTCAAGAAACAAGAAAACTCCCCAATACAAAATCTAACAGCACACATAAAGGAAATAGAAGCAGAACAGAAAATACAGCCTAGACCCAGCAGAAGAGAAATAATAAAGATCAGAGCAGAAATAAACAATATAGAATCTAAAAAAACTGTAGAGCCGATCAACGAAACCAAGAGTTGGTTTTTTGAAAAAATAAAAAAAATTGATAAACCTCTAGCCAGGCTTCTCAAAAAGAAAAAGGAGAGGACCCAAATAGATAACATCATGAATGAAAATGGAATTATTACAACCAATCCCTCAGAGATACAAGCAACTATCAGGGAATTCTATGAAAAATTATATGCCAACAAACTGGACAACCTGAAAGAAATGGACAAATCCCTAAACAGCCACAAACGCTTCCAAAACTCAATCAGGAGGAAATAGAAAGCTTGAACAGACCCATAACCAGCGAAGAAATGGAATCAGTCATCAAAAATCTCCCAACAAAGAAGAGTCCAGGACCCGATGGCTTCCCAGGGGAGTTCTACCAGACGTTTAAAGCAGAGATAATACCTATCCTTCTCAAGTTATTCCAAAAAATAGAAAGGGAAGGAAAACTTCCAGACTCATTCTATGAAGCCAGTATTACTTTGATTCCTAAACCAGAGACCCAGTAAAACAAGAGAACTACAGGCCAATATCCCTGATGAACATGGATGCAAAAATTCTCAATAAGATACTAGCAAATCAAATTCAACAGCATATAAAAAGAATTATTCACCATGATCAAGTGGGATTCATTCCTGGGCTGCAGGGCTGGGTCAACATTCGCAAATCAATCAATGTGATACATCACATTAATAAAAGTAAAGATAAGAACCATATGATCCTGTCAATCGATGCAGAAAAGGCCTTTGACAAAATGAAGCACCCTTTCTTAATAAAAACCCTCGAGAAAGTCGGGATAGAAGGAACATACTTAAAGATCATAAAAGCCATTTATGAAATGCCCACAGCTAACATTATCCTCAATGGAGAGCTTTTCCCCTGAGACCAGGAACACGACAGGTATGCACACGCTCACTGCTGTTGTTTAACATAGTGTTGGAAGTTCTAGGATCAGCAATCAGACGACAAAAGGAAATCAAAGGCATCAAAATTGGCAAAGATGAAGTTAAGCTTTCACTTTTGCAGAACACATGATATTATACATGGAAAATCCGATAGACTCCACCAGAAGTCTGCTAGAACTGATACTTGAATTTAGCAAAGTTGCAGGATAGAAAATCAATGTACAGAAGTCTGTTGCATTCTTATACACTAATAATGAAGCAACAGAAAGACAAATAAAGAAACTGATCCCATTCACAATTGCGCCAAGAAACATAAAATACCTATGGATAAAACTAACCAAAGATGTAAAAGATATGTATGCTGAAAACTATAGAAAGCTTATGAAGGAAATTGAAGAAGATATAAAGAAATGGAAAAGCATTCTGTGCTCATGGATTGGAGGAATAAATATTGTCAAAATGTCAATACTACCCAAAGCAATCTACACATTCAATGCAATCCCAATCAAAATTGCATCAGCATTCTTCTCGAAACTAGAACAAGCAATCCTAAAATTTGTATGGAACCACAAAAGGCCCCGAATAGCCAAAGTAATTTTGAAGAAGAAGACCAAAGCGGGAGGCATCACAATCCCAGACTTTAGCCTCTACTACAAAGCTGTAATCATCAAGACAGCATGGTATTGGCACAAAAACAGACACATAGACCAATGGAATAGAAGAGAAACCCCAGTACTAGACCCAGAAACATATGCCCAACTAATCTTTGACAAAGCAGGAAAGAACATCCAATGGAAAAAAGACAGTCTCTTTAACAAATGGTGCTGGGAGACCTGGACAGCAACATACAGAAGATTGAAACTAGACCACTTTCTCACACCATTCACAAAAGTAAACTCAAAATGGATAAAGGACCTGAATGTGAGACAGGAAACCATTAAAACCCTAGAGGAGAAAACAGGAAAAGACCTCTCTTACCTCAGCCGTAGCAGTTTCTTACTCGACACATCCCCAAAGGCAAGGGAATTAAAAGCAAAAATGAACTACTGGGACCTTATGAAGATAAAAAGCTTCTGCACAGCAAAGGAAACAACCAACAAAACTAAAAGGCAACCAACGGAATGGGAAAAGATATTTGCAAATGACATATCGGACAAAGGGCTAGTAACCAAAATCTATAAAGAGCTCACCAAACTCCACACCTGAAAAACAGATAACCCAGTGAAGAAATGGGCAGAAAACATGAATAGACACTTCTCTAAGAAGACATCCGGATGGCCAACAGGCGCATGAAAAGATCCTCAACATCGCTCCTCATCAGGGAAATACAAATCAAAACCACACTCAGATATCACCTCACGCCAGTCAGAGTGGCCAAAATGAACAAATCAGGAGACTATAGATGCTGAAGAGGATGTGGAGAAACGGGAACCCTCTTGCACTGTTGGTGGGAATGCAAATTGGTGCAGCCGCTCTGGAAAACAGTGTGGAGGTTCCTCAAAAAATAAAAATAGACCTACCCTATGACCCAGCAGTAGCACTGCTAGGAATTTACCCAAGGGGTACAGGAGTACTGATGCATAGGGGCACTTGTACCCCAATGTTTATAGCAGCACTTTCAACAATAGCCAAATTAGGGAAAGAGCCTAAATGTCCATCAACTGATGAATGGATAAAGAAATTGTGGTTTATATACACAATGGAGTACTACGTGGCAATGAGAAAGAATGAAATATGGCCCTTTGTAGCAACATGGATGGGACTGGAGAGCTTTATGCTAAGTGAAATAAGCCATACAGAGAAAGACAGATACATATGTTTTCACTCTTATGTGGATCCTGAGAAACTTAACAGAAACCCATGGGGGAGTGGAAGGAAAAAATAGAAGTTAGAGTGGGAGAGAGCCAATGCATAAGAGACTCTTAAAAACTGAGAACAAACTGAGGGTTGATGGGGTGTGGGAGGGAGGTTAGGGTGGGTGATGGGTATTGAGGAGGGCACCTTTTGGGATGAGCACTGGGTGTTGTATGGAAACGAATTTGACAATAAATTTCATATATTGAAAAAAAAAAACACCCAGTGCGCATCACAACAAGTGACTTACATAATCGCCATCACCCGTTTAGCCATTTGAATCCGAATTTTTGTATCCGTTGTGTATATACCTTGTAGAGAGATTTGTGGGACATAAGGTAATTCTATTTTAAATTTTTAAACTCTTCTCCAGTGTGTTCAAACCACTTTGCATTCCCACCAAGAGTATAGGAGGATTCCTCTTTCTCCACATCCTTGCCAATATCTGTTGTTTCCTGAATTGTTAATTTTAGTCATTCTGACAGGTGTGAGGTGGTATCTTATCATGGTTTTGAATTGTATTTCCCCAATGATGAGTGATGTTGAGCATCTTTTCATGTGTCTCTTAGCCATCCAGATGTTTTCTTTGGAAAAGTGTCTACTCATGTCTTTTGACCATTCACTGGATATTTGTTCTTCTGGGTTTGTCAAGTTCTTATAGATTTTGGATACTAAATTTTACCGCATATGTCATTTTAAAATATATTCACTCCTCTGTCAGTTGCCACTTAGTGTTGTTGATTGTTTCCTTCGCTGTGCAGAAGCTTTTTATCTTGATGAGGTCCCAATAGTTCATTTTTTGCTTTTGTTTTCCTTGCCTCTAGAGGCATGTCTATTAAGAAGTTGCCGAGGTAGAGGTCAAAGAGGTTTCTGCCTGTTTTCTCTTATAGATGTTGATGCTTTTTGGTCTTACATTTAGGTTTTTCATCCATTTTGAATATATTTTTGTGTTTGTTGTAGGCAAGTGTTCCAGATTCAACCTTCCTCATGTTACTATCCAGTTTTCCCAGCACCATTTGCTGAACAGACTGTTCAGAAAATCTGGTTCTCTATTCTGTTCCATTCATGTATATGTCTATTTTTGTGCCAGTACCATACTTTCTTGATGATTACAGCGTCGTAATACAGCTTGAAGTCTAGAATTGTGATGCCTCCAGCTTTGGATTTCTTTTTCAACATTGCTCTGCCTATTTGGAGTTTTCTGATTTTATACAAATTTTAAAATTCTTTGTTCTTTCTCTGTGAAGAATGCAGGTGTTATTTTGGTAAGGATCACATTGAATGTGTAGATTGCTTTGGGTAGTACTGATATTTGAACAATATTTGTTTCCCAATCCATGACCATGGAATGCTCTTCCTTTGTGTCTTGTGTAATTTGCTTCATATGCTTTCTATAGTTTTAGCATACAGATCTTTAACATCTTTGGTTAGGTTTATGCCTAGGTATGTTATGATTTTTGGTGCAATTGTAAATGGGACTGATTCCTTAATGACTCTCTTTTCTGCTTCATTTTTGGTGTATGGAAATAGTGCCAGTTACTTGATGTGTCTTTGTATCCTACAACTTTTCTGAATTTTTTATCAGCCCTAGAAGTCTTTTAGTGGAATCTTTTGGATTTTCCCCATAGAGCATCATGTAATCTACAAAGAGTGAAAGTTTGACTTATTCATTTCAAATGTCTATGCCTTTTATTTCTTTTCATTGTTTGATTGCAGAGGCTAAGCCTTCTAGTACTACGTTGAACAAAATTAGTGACAGTGGATATCCCTGTCATGTTCCTGACCATATGTGGAGAGCATTCAGTGTTTCCCCATTGAGGATGATGTTAACAGTGCGTGTTTTGTATATGGCCTTTATGTTGTTGAAGAATTTTCCATCTATCTTTACTTGCTTGATGGTTGTTATCAAGAAAAGATAGTGTAGTTTATCAAATACTTCTCTGCATTTATTGAAAGGATCATTTGGGTCTTATCCTATTATTGATATGGTGTATAACTTTGATTGATTGTTAATATTGATCCATCTTTGCACCCCAGGAATAAATCCGACTTCATCCTGGTAAATGATTCTTTTAATGTACTGTTGGAGTCAAGTTGTAAGTATGTTGTTGATATTTTTTGCATCCATGTTCACCTGGGCAATTGGTGTGTAATTCTCCTTTTCTAATTCTTCCTGTTGAAATTTTGGTAGTTTACATGTTTCTAGGAATTTATTCATTTCTTCCAGACGGCCTAATTGGTTGCTATATGGTTTTTCATAATATTCTCTTATAATTGATTGTATTTCTGGTGTTGGTTGTGATCTGTCCCATGAAATTCATGATTTTGTCTCTTTGGGTCCTTTTTCTTTTCTGTTTGAATTATCTGGCCCAGGAACTTCAATTTTATTCATTCTTTCAGAAAGCAACCGAAAAGTTTCATTGATCTGTTCTACTGTTTTTGTTTCTCTCTATGCCATTTATAGGTACTCTATGATTGTTTACTCTCCTTGTCTGACTTTAGGCTTCATTTGCTCTTCCTTTTCTAGCTTCTTTAGGTGTAAAGTGGTTGTGTGTTTAAAATTTTATTTTTATCGTGTTAGGCCTGTACTGCTATATACTTCCATCTTAAATCTGCTTTTGCTGCATCCCACAGGATTTGGACCGTCAACGCTAACATTTTCATTTGCTTCCATGTATTTTTATTTCTTCTTTAGTTTCCTGGTTAACCGCTTTATTCTCCAGTACTATGGTCTTTTACTCCAACTATTAGTGGTGTTTCCAAATTTTTCCTTGTGGTCGACTCCAAGTTTCATAGTGTTCTGAGCTGAAAATATGCATGCCATAGTCTCAATCTTTTTGTACTTGTAGGGGCTGATTTATGACCCAGTTGTGATCTATTCTGGAGAATGTTCCATGCGCACTCGACAAGAATGTATCCTGCTGCTTTAAGATGGAATGTTTTGAATATATCTGTTAAGTCCATCTGCACCTGTGTCATTCAAAGCCATTGTTTCCTTCTTGATTTTCTTCTTACACGATCTGTTCATTGTTGTAAGTGGGGTGTGAAAGTCCCCTACTACTAGTGTATTATTATCAATGAGTTTTTTTATGTCATTAATTGCTTTACATATCTCAGTGCCCCAATGTGTGGTCATAAATATTTACACTTGTTAGTGCTTCTTGTTGGATAGACCACTTTAGGATATAATGCCCTTCTTCATCTCTTTTTGCAGTCTTTGTATTTTAAATCTAGGCTGCCTGATATGAATATGGTACTACAGCTTTCTTTTTATGTCCAGTAGCATGAAAAATTGTTCTGCAACCCCTCACTTTCAATCAACAGGTATCTTTATGTCTCAAAGGAGTCTTTTACAGGCAGAATATACCTGGATCTTGTTTTTTTAATCCATTCTGATACCCTGTGTCTTTTGACTGGACTTTTTAGTTCATTTACATTCACAGTGATTACTGAAAGATGTGATATTAGTGTAATTGTGTTATCACAATGTTTCTGTAAAGTAATTTTTTTTTTCTGGAGATTTTCTCTGTTCCTTTCTAGTGTTTTTTGCTTTTGGTCTTTCTTTCCCACTCAAAGAGTTTCCTTTAGTATTTCTTGCAGGGTTGGATTAGGGGTCACAGACTCCTTTAGATTTTGTTTGTCTGGGAAGCTCTTTATCTCTCCTTCTTCTCAATGACAAACGTCCTGGATAAAGTATTCTTGCTTGCCTATTTTTTCCCATTCAGCACATTGAATGTATGATGACACTCCCTTCTCTCTTGGTAAGTTTCTGTGAAGGGAACTAACCTTATTTGCCTTCCCTTCTTAGGGATTTCTTTTCTCTTGCTGCTTTTAGGATTTTTCCTTTATCTTTATATTATGTCATTTTTCTATGATTTATCTTGGTAATGGCTTGCTTTTGTTGATTTTGTTAGGAGTTCTCTGTGCCTTCTGGATTTGGATGCTCATTTCCTTCCTTGGGTTAGGGCAACTTTCAGCTACAATTTGCACAAATAAACCTTCTGTCCCTTTTTCCCTCTCTTCTTTTGGGACTCCTATGAAAGGAGTTTTACTACACTGTACAGAGTGGCTGAGTTCTCTAAGTCTACATCCATAACCCAAGAAGTTAGTTTACCCTCTCTTTTCTGATTCCTTATTTTCCATAATTTTATCTTCTATATCACTTAGTCATTCCTCTGCTGCTTCCACCCATTATTATGTGCAGTAAGCATCATGTCTCTTTCATAGAATTTTTAAATTTCACCGTTGACCAGTTTTTATGTCTTTTATTTCTGTGGTATGCATATCCTTAATGCTGTTCTCAAGCCCATCCATTATCCTTATTATTGTTGTTTTAAGTTTGGTTTCAGGCCTATTCCTTATATCTGTTTTGATTAGATCCCTGGATATGATCCTTTCTTGTTCTCTCTTTGGGGATGAATTCCTCCGTATTGTCATATTGTCTAGGTCTCTGTCTTCTTCTGTGTTTTAGAAAACCTGTTATGTTCCGATTCTGTGTCTCCCTCTCTCTCTGCCCCTCCCCCGTTCATGCTCTGTCTCTCTCTGTCCCAAAAATAAATAAAAAATGTTAAAAAAAAAAAAAAAATTGGGGCGCCTGGGTGGCGCAGTTGGTTAAGCGTCCGACTTCAGCCAGGTCACGATCTCGCGGTCCGTGAGTTCGAGCCCCGCGTCAGGCTCTGGGCCGATGGCTCGGAGCCTGGAGCCTGTTTCCGATTCTGTGTCTCCCTCTCTCTCTGCCCCTCCCCCGTTCATGCTCTGTCTCTCTCTGTCCCAAAAATAAATAAAAAAAATGTTAAAAAAAAAAAAAAAAAAAGAAAACCTGTTATGTTTTCTGCTTCTGAGAGTAATGGCTATATTAAGAAGAGTTCATATGCTGTATGGAGGCTGGCACTTCAGGAAGGGTTTGTGGTGAGTGCTGTGTGCACTGTGTTCTTGCGTTTTTGCTGCTCTGTCCCTTATGTCAGTCCTCTGCAGAGTTTCTACTTCCCTGAAGTGGGGAGTGTTAGGACCTTGTGCAGTGTGTGGTGAGGTTTTACTAGTTCCATTTTGGACTGCTGGGTGAAAGAGGCTGGATCCTATTTCCCCTAGAGATGAGGCTGTGTTGCCTCATATAGGCAGTGAAATTGGTGCCTGCAGGGGTTGTACTGTGGGGGAGGAGCCTGATGCTGCACTCTTTCCTTAGTAATGAAGCACTTGGAAAGTGCAAGGGCGTTAGAACTTGGTATAAGCACCTCAAGCCTTCACCGGGGGTTGTTTTGCTTCTCACTGAAGTCTGTCTATGCTGATTTTGGGGGCAAATAATTGCATCTCCCCACACTCTCATCCCTGAAGTGGGAGTTCCTACCACCTCTGCGGGAAGCTGACCCTGAGCACCGAACAATCTTCCCTGGTGTGTCCCAGTCTTTTTTCAGAATCCTGTCTTCACACTTTTTGAGTCCTGGCCATGTGCCCGACTTGTGTGACAGTGCTCCTGTGTTTTATCTCGGGTTCACCAGCTGGGCTTCATAACTTTAAACTGTAGGGACTCAGTGAGGTGGCACCAAGCTGATCCTGTGGGGCAGGGCCTTGCTGTGCTGTGGCTGGTGCTGGTTTGTCCCAGAAGGGCAGTTGCATGAACTCTTGCATGGCAGCAAAGGCCAGCATCCAGATTAGCTGCCATCAGCGGGGGCTTCTATACTCACGAACAGGGAAGTGTAATGGTGCCAGCTCTTTTGTTCCATGAGAGGCAATGCCCCCTCTCCCAAATGTACTTCAAGAAGGGAACTCTCTCTCCCCATGCAACACAGGGGATCCTCAGACAACAGTGTCCGCTATGGGCCTCTGCCCTCCTTCTCCACAGGAGCACTGCTATGCCCACCAGGCTCCACCCAGCAATGGCATGGACTTCTAGGTCTTCAGTCTTTGCGATCAGCTGTTTGTAAAAATCACAATAATCAGGCCCTCTCGTTTTCCTAGTCAGAAGTATTGGATAAGTGTTTATCTTGAGCCATCCCCTGGGTGCTTCTCTCTCTCTCTCTCACTCTCTCTCTCTCTTTCCATGATCAGAGCTCCCTCCCCTCCAAGCACCTGCTATTCTTTTCTCCTGAAATTCCTCCCTTCTGTGGTGTGGCCTCTGTACTCCCTCTAGTGGTGCAGTTTGTTTTTCCAGTCCTCAGATATATTTTCTCAGTGTTTACAAAGTGTTGATATTTATCTGGCTGTGTTGAGAAATGAGGCAAGCACAGAGTCCTCCTATTACTCTGCTATGTTATCTCTTCTGCCAATTTCTCCATTTCTACTTAAATTATAGCAACATATTAAAAATGTTTACAAATATATAATGGTAGATTTTCTCAATCAGTTTTTGAAAATGCCCATTTTTATTATTTTATTTTACATAAAAGCACACCACATGACATATAGCATATAAATGTTTTGAAGAGAAAGCACAGTGTGCTCTGAGGCACACTGGCTCAGTGCCTCAGGAACGTACCTTAGCTCTGCTCCTCATAGGATACCATCTGAACTTTTCATGAGTTTCTTGGTGTTACTGATTTAATTAATTTGAGTTGTGATAAAGATAATATTTTAATGATTACAATTTTATATTCTTTTTCCCCTCACATAGAAAATAAAGAAAAGGCCAGTTCAGCAAAACTTAAGATAAAGCAAATAAATAGTGGAAAAGGAGAATTTAAAAATGGGCAATCTACTCCCAAACCATACAAAACAAGCTGTAAAAACCTTAAAAATCTAAGGATTTGTTATATTTCACATTCTCAGTCACCTTATAGACTACAAGGCAAATAATTTCCATTATTGATAGTTTAGTAACTATCCGGTTTCATGGAAGTGGTAATTAGTAAATCCCTGAATGATATCAGCTTTATTTAATAGAAAAATCTTCTGGGGTGCCTGAGTGGCTCAGTCAGTTAAATGTCTGACTTCAGCTCAGGACATGACCACACGATTCGTGGGTTCAAGCCCCACATTGTGCTCTGTGCTGGCAGCTTGGAGTCTGGAGCATGCTTCCGATGCTCTGTGTCCCTCTCTCTCTCGGCCCCTCCCCTATTTGAACTCTCTCTCTCTCCCTGTCAAAAAATAGATAAACAGTAAAAAAGAATTTTAAACTAGAAAAATCTTTCACTGTGACGCTGTGTAGTTTAAGACAATGAAAGTGGTTTAAGCTTGCAGTCCTTTTTTTTTTAAATTTTTTAAAACGTTTATTTATTTTTGAGACAGAGACAGAGCATGAACAGGGGAGGGGCAGAGAGAGAGGGAGACACAGAATCTGAAACAGGCTCCAGGCTCTGAGCTGTCAGCCCAGATCCCGACGCGGGGCTCGAACTCACGGACCGTGAGATCATGACCTGAACCGAAGTCGGACGCTTAACCGACCAAGCCACCCAGGCGCCCCTTTGCAGTCCTTTTTAAAATTTTTAAATTTACATTCCAGTTATTTAAGATAAAATGTAATATTAGTTTTAGTTGTATGAAACAGTGATTCAACGCTCCCATACAACACCTGGTGTTCATCACAAGTGGACTCCTTAATCCCCATCACCTATTTCTTTAATTCCTCATCCACCTTCCCTCTGGTAACCATAAGCTTGTCCTCTATAGTTATGAGTCTGTTTCATGGTCTCTCTGTCTTTTTGTACTCGCTCTGCTCATTTGTTTTCTTTCTGGAATTCCACAATGAGTGAAATCATATGGTGTTTGTCTTTTCCTGAACAACTTGTTTCACTTAGTATAAAGCTCTTCAGTTCCACCCACACCATTGTAAATGGAAAGATTTCATTCTTTTTTAAGCCTAAGTAATATTCCCTTCCATCATATATATGGGTTATTTTTGCTATTGTATATCATGTTGCTATACTCATCGGAATCCATTAATACCTTTGAATTATCATTTTTCCATTCTTTTTTAAATGTTCAGCAATGTGACAGCTAAATCCAGTGCAGTTTTAATTTGAGCTTTTGAGGTATTTCCGTACTATTTTCCAGAGTGGCTGTACACCTGCCCACAGCACATCTCCTGACAAGAGAGTGTGCAGGGCTTCAGATCTGGTAGAGGTGGTGTCAGTCTAATTTAACAAGAAAGAGCAGAGAACACCTAGTGAAGTCACACCACATTCTGGCTAAGAACAAAACACTGCTTTCTGTAGGCAAGGAGAGCCTCTGATGATAACTGGTCTGAAGGAAAGAACAGCGAAAATTTAACACCCTGAGACACCCCCTGAAGCACCAGCCCTGGACACTTTATTAACTCTTCCTCAAAAAGCCATTACTTTCAGGAGCAGGAAACAAAGCAGAATTTTCTAACACACAGGTGAAGGCACAGACTTAGAGAAAATGCCCAGATGGAGGAATTCAATTTTAAGTTGCACTTCTGATCAACTTCGATATTTGCTTTACTCAGATCAGTCCATATGACCCTGCAAAATGAGCACAGGACTTCTGTCTCCAGATTCAGCAGTTTCCATCCTTGAAGAGATCATGTGCATCAACACTATTGAAAATGCACCCATGTCCACTGCACTGAGACATAGAGCGGTGTTAAAAATGTTCATGCAGCTCTTGTCTCGGGAGTATCCCAGACTCCCAGTTTGAATTCCGTGTCCCATTGCCTGTACTTTCCTCTCTAAGCCACTTGCAAACGAGATTGTGGGTAGGATTTCAAATGCCAACCCTCACTTGCTGCAAAATAATATGATAATTATATAATATCAATGGATGTTGCACACTAAAATAACAATTGAGTACATAGGTCCATTGGATCAGAATAAGGGGGGAAATAATTGAGAACATTCTGAAATAAAATACCAGACTTCAAGTCTGAGCTTGAACATATAAAGCATAAGGATTTTATCAAACTATCTTTGTAAGCAGAAAATATGGAGGTTATTAAAAAATGAGACACATTTTTTTGTACTCATCAGAAACCTGAGTTGACAGAGAAACCCAATTTCTCCCAGGTACAGAGGCACGTGCACTCACAGACACAGCTGAGGTCTACTTGCTTTGCACCAAAGCCATGGCTCTCCATAGGAGTAGAGATTTCATAGTTGAGATTGCCATTGGGATCCAAGGACTTAGTGAAGCAGACTTCCATCCCCAATGAAGGTGAGCAGCATCCAAGTCACTGAGAGCCTGAAAAGGCAGAGGAAGGAGGAATTAACCCCCTCTCCTTTTTTTACGCCTCATTGCTTGAGCTGGTCATCTCATCTTATTTTCTCTTTTTCTTGGACTGAGTAATACATCATGTGTTCTTTTGGTCCTCAGCCTGTCAGACTCCTAAAAATTTGCTCCACCATGTTTCCTGTGGCTCCAGCTTGTAGAGGACAGACCCTGGGACTTTTCAGGCTCTACTATCATATCGTCTAAGTATGTATATTTTTCCCCAGGTGAAATTTCAGCTGGAAATGAATGAGAATTATAGATGTCCTACATCTTGCTGGACATTTGGTATTGTCAGTATTTTTAAATTACACATTATAGAAAGACGTGCCATGCTATTTTCATCAGGATAAATATATTTACATAGAACATTTGCCTCTTTAATGAGACTAGTACGTTCACTATTTAACCATATTCCTGGAGGAACTGCATAGATTACAGCCACCATTATGGACTTGGAGGGTGTAGGGGAGGTGATGCTCAGCACATTCCTATTCACCTCTCTTATTTGTGATTCACATGCTTTTTTAAGAGCTCTGGTAGGCCCATAGAGGTAATTATCAGTGTTGGACCTAAACATTTTTCAGTAAGTCCTTATCATTCACTGCAGATCATGACTTTTAAGAAATAGTTGGCCTGATCCTGGAAACTATAGGTTTAAGCTTCAGTCACTAGGTTACCAGGCATCCTGAACTGTCTATATTTAAGGGGGGATGTTATTAGATTAACTGAGCCATAATCTGAAGTATTCATAGTCACACTCCATCATCAACTGGAAGAAGTGACAGAGTCTGAAGAGATCCTGAAAACACAAGAAAGTTACATGAAGTAGTTCCTCAAGTGCCCGTGGTCCCCAGTCCTTCTACACTGTCTTCTCTCTCTAAATCTGCCCATATGGCTTCATAGGGAGCGTCCTGCAATTAGTTGACAGGGTAATAAAAAACTTGAGCATGGTTCCCACATCGTTCTGTGTGATTTTTCAGGCACCACTTTAGGTGGAAATCACCAGTATTACCATGTTCTACACCACCCTGAGCCAGTTGGCTTTATAGAGTACAGAAATTTCCTTCTGAAAACATGATTACCTCACTAAGTGACAATAGCTTGTAAAGATGAGGCCAAGTTATGATCCTTCAGGAATGAAGGTGTTGGTCATCCATCCAGGTAATGGACTGTATCAACTTGAGGTCCTTGATGACAGCAAAGAGAATACATACTTGGTAGAGGAAGAAGGTAGTTATAAATACAAGTTTTCATTCTTGTATGGTTACAGAAATGAGGACGGTAGCTGTGACTATGTTTGTGTTGTCTTTTTTTCCCCTCTATGTTTTCTTTGCCAAGTAACCTAAGATATACTTACTTTATATGATTGTATGCAAGAATTCTTAATTTTGCATCATTTTATTTTAGTTATGGGTTACTTGGGAGAAGAACAAACACCACACATGAGCTTCACGTCCTCTTCTGGAGAAGGGGATAGTGTATTTATGGTTGTATGCAAGACACTTGTATCATCTAAGGTGAAATTATGACTCTGGTATTTTCTTTATATGCAGAATCAGTGTTATTTAAGAGATGCATGTGGATTCCCATGTTTACAGGAGGTTGACTTGTCCTGATTAACTTTATGTGTCATCTTTACCGGTTCATGGGTGTCTAGATTAAACATTGTTTCTGTGGTTGTCTGTGATGTTGTTTGAAGAAGAGACTGATATTTGCATCCATGGTGTCTTCGTAAGTGGGCATCACCCAATCCATTAAGGTTATGAATAGAATAAAAATAAAAGTGAAGCAAATTCTCTCATTTTTACTTCTTGTGTGCCTGCTTGAGCTGTAACATTGGCTTCCTCTTGCCCTTGGAATGAAAGTTAAACCATCAGGTCCCCATGTTCTCAGACTTGACACTAGTTTGGAGTCAGATGAGAACTACACCACTGACTTTACTGGGTATCCAGAATGTGATAGTATATCATGGGACATCTCAGCCTATTTAGTCATGTAAGCCAATGTGCTGTGTGTTCTGTTCCTCAGGATTATCCTGACTGATACATGTAGATGCTTTTTCTCTTGTAGTTTCAAGTATTTGAAGAAAGTTGTAACACATATAAAGTCCTGAGAAGCAAAGTGACATGAATGAAGTGTCATGGTGTTTGACTGGGACAAGAGCATGGTGAGGATAACGTGGAGCTATGGGATCCTGTGGTCCCAGCTGCAACGTGAGCACACCTGGGACTCCTGTAAATGTTCAGTTGATGTGCTTCAGGATATGTGTAAACCATTGATATTTGGTACAAGGGTAAGCAATTGTAAGAGACTCTATCTCTTGTTCATGTAAGTATAGTTTTCTTAGTCAAACAAACTTGTAAACCAGACAAAACTATGTAATCACAGAATCATGTGTCCAGAGAGGCTTGCTGGGGGAAAATGATATATGGAGAGGAAGCCCCAGGCCATGACAAAAAACCTTCCAGCAACCTCTATCTACACCTTCTCCTGGGACCACAAACAGAATGGTGCATAGTGTGCACACCCTGGTGGTCCTGATCTTCTTCTACAGGGCGGTTTGTGTCTGGGCTCACACTGACAACCCCTCACTGTGTCCTTGCACAGTAATACATGGCCGTGTCTGCAGACCTCAGACTGCTCAGCTCCATGTAGGCTGTGTTTGTGGATGTGTCTGCTGTCAGGGTGAGTGTGCCCTGGAACTTCTGTGCATAGCTTGTAGAACCATCTTCAGGGTCAATGCTTCCCATCCACTCAAGCCCTTGTGCAGGAGCCTGTCGCACCCAGTGCATATAGTAATCAGTGAAGCTGTGTCCAGATGCTTTGCAGAAGATCTTCACTGATGCCCCAGGCTTTCTCACTTCAGCCCCAGACTGCACCAGCAAAACCTGGGAGTGCACACCTGTAGAGAGGGGACAAGAGTGGATGAAATCAATGTTGACTGGTCCTGGTCCTCTCCTGTGTCCAGGGACTTGGCTGACCCTTAACTGTAGCCACTGCCACCAGGTAGAGGATTCTCCAGCTCCAGTCCATTGTGAGGGGATGTGTCTCAGGGTCTCCGGTAGAGGATGGCATTTTACAGTGATGCTCTCAGGGCACAGACACACCCATACTTAACCTAGTGCTCTGAGGACTATTTGCATAGTCATGAGACAGAGTATTTCATACACAGGACCAGAACCATCTGGAGACAGTCCCAGAGACCGTGTACATTGGGACTCAGAGAGCACCAGTCTAATCCTTGTTTGAGGACATGGGTCCTTGGCCAGGTTCCTGAACTGTGTGCAGACTGAGCTCCTGCCACTGAATGATAAGACCTTACAGAAAATTCTCCCCATTCTGGACCAG
Organism: Neofelis nebulosa; assembly: GCF_028018385.1. Taxonomy (NCBI): domain Eukaryota; kingdom Metazoa; phylum Chordata; class Mammalia; order Carnivora; family Felidae; genus Neofelis; species Neofelis nebulosa. The sequence continues at coordinate 149,813,782 of NC_080788.1, forward strand.
TATTGAATGAGGCAGAGAGCACCTGAACCTGTTGTTGGCTCTGATATCTGAACGTCTTATTCCTGGAGAAGCGTGTCTCCAAACTGCTGCACAAAATGGGGTAATAAATGCATCCTGGCTTCCATCTCTTAGATGAAGATATCTAAAAGCCCTGGACTAGCAGCGTCTTCAAGTGTCTTCTTATTGCCTGAGTTCATTAAGTGCTCTGATGGAACAGGATATTTAAACACCCTTTAGCATCCCTCATCTACTCATATTTTAGATTGGTGTCTGGAAAAGGAAACACTGGCTTCTGACAGGAGAGCCTTCCCCACCCCTTGTGCACCTACTCACCTGGGGTATCAGCCTGGTGCTGGGTAGTACTGAAAGGCCCTGCAGGGAGTTTCCTGTCAAGACTCACGGGACATTTATTCCAGTGTCTCTACTCCAGCATTACATGGTGGAGGGGAGCAGAATATGCCACCCCAAATATTCCACTGGAATAAAAGATGCTTGGGAAACAGCCAGTGCAGAGACACACTGACCATCCTTTGTTCCCTAAACAGAATATAAATCTCCCATGTGAAATACACCCTTTTTGTACTAGGAGGAGAGAACTGTCCTTAGCACTAGAAAAAGGAATTTAGGCCCCAGAATGCTGTGCAGACAAACTTTAGTTCTTCACTATTGTAGTAACACTAACCACCCATCATTGTATTGACCATCTTCATAAATATTTTGTTTATTTTGTAAAACTTAAGGAGCTCTTCGCTTTGCTGACTTCTTTTTGTTCATATTTGTAGGGGTCTCTTATACATACACAATTAAAGTTGTGTTTCTCTGATAGTTTGTCTTATGGCAACCTAATTATTAAACCAGATAAATAATCCAGAAGGGAAAAATAGAAATTTTCCTGACACCACATTGTCTGTGGTATGCCTTCAGAGGCTCTTCCAGTGACACCATAGGCTGTGCTAGTGTCTGTCAAATAGTGATCTGGATTTGTGAAACCTGCACTCTGAAGAGAGACCCAAATCACAGGTTTATGAACCCACTAGGGGGTCCTTTCCAGGGAGTCTCAAATGCACTGATGCAGTCCACACTCATGGTGAATCCAGAGACTCTGGGGACTTTGGGGGTAGCCTCTTATCTCCTGTAGGTTCCTGTGGTTGAAAGTCAGGTCTGAATATATCTGCTCATACAGTCACAAGTACCTCACAGCCTGCTGCATATCTACTCTCCAATACAACCTACACACGGTAGTTGATATTAGCAGTGTGGATCCCATATTTGCCCTTTTGGTTAGTGCCACAACGTTCCTTTAGTTTTTCCAGGGGACCTGGAATACACACTTGTTGGTTCAGATCCCTGTCCTTGAGTGTTAGTGAAGCATCTCTGTGATGGGGTGTCCCTTCTGGAGGTCAGTCCCTGTTTCACTGTGCAGATGAACTACATGTACCTGACGTGTCTCATTTGTTCATGTTTCCAGAACAAAAATGCTGCATGTAAAAAGCCACAGGAGAGGAGATGCATCCATTTCTCGTTTGGTTGAAATAAGTCCTCACTAGAGCTTGATGCTGTGCATGGAGAGGCCTCCTGGGTGCCCTCAATGTTGAGAAGTACTGCAGGGCCTGAGAGGATTTGGGCGATTGCAGGAGTGTCGCCTCCTCCATCCAGTACACAGGACCTTGCACCATTGTGCCTGACAGCGCACCCACTGAGATGAATGGTGTGTGTCTTACTGAAGACCTGGGCTGGGCCCTGGATCTATTCCCACTTGTGGCTGTGTAGTGAAGAAAAAGTTCTCAGACACAAGATTGGACAGACGTGCAGGGCTGTCTCTGTGAGAAAGCAGCAGCAGCAGACTGCACATAGCCTTTATTTCATATTTCATTAGGTAGAAGAATCAAAGAATATCAAAGCAGTAAGAGAACACAAAGGATCTTAGTACTTCAGACAGACATATGTCTAGTGGCTACGTGAAGGCATGAAGGAAGTGTGTGTGTGGTTTCAAGGAATGTCAGGGAACTCCATCAGGCGCTATATCTTTACTGTCCTTTGGGGCATCACAGGTCTCTGTATCTCATAACGCTATTGCATTCTAAGGCCTTGAGACCATAACATTGCTGACATTTCTGCTATTGCCCCATTCACCCTCCATGACTTACAATACACTCTCTAGAAATAAGTGCACCTCTCCCCACTTTTGTTTTTCAAGTTGTAGAAACAAAGGTCATGGTGGAAATGGAGAGTATCTGCGTTTTGGTAAAGAACACCTTAGGTGATTTTGTAGAGGAACAGAGGGAAATTATCATTTTGAAGACTGAAATGAAAAACAAGATCATCAATAACATTGTAATAATACTAAGCCAAGAAAGAAGATTGAACCCAGAGTACTAGTTCCCCCCCCGCCCCCCCGCTGGTCCATTCAGAAATGTCATTGAGAGTGTCAATCGTTGCTTTTTGCTTTTCTTGTTGAAACTGTCGGAATTGTTTTTGTAACTTCATTTTAAAGTTATCCATAGAGATACTTACGGGATGAATTAGATGCTTGATTGAGGTAACAGTATATTGTTCCCGAGACTCATAAAGACTGGGGTTGACACAATTAGTAGTGAATCCTGAGTCACATATGAGTTGTGATTGGGTCCACAAAGTCTGGTGACATTTTCCTAGCCAGGCAACATTGGCTTCTAATGTCTGAAGTTGGGGAAGGATTAGTTGATCAATCCTCACTTGCTCTTCTAAATCTCATTTTGTGTTTTGTATATATTCATTTACTTGGTGTTTCTTCTGTAAAGGGATGGTTAGAGAGGCATCTGTCATGGCACCTGTTGCTGCCATCAATGTAATGGCCAAAATAGCAGTCAATAAAATGCCCAGACATCCCTTGGTGCTTTTTCTCTCTTTTAATGCAGAGACAGGTTGTTACAATGTGCCCCCCCCCCCCGCCTTGCAAAAGTCAATTTAATTGGACCATTAACCAGGGTTGTGCCTTTTGTTTGGCAACATAAATAAAGGCTACATGTAAATGTGATACGTTTCTAGCAGGGAAACAGGGGTCAACCATTTTTGTTTCCTATGAAAATAGTGTATTTGTAATTAAAATCTGGAGTTGCAGTTGTAAGAAAGAATATATAGTCTTGTAGAACATATAAGAGGGCTTTTGATCTCATAAGTATAGGACCAGTTAAATTTGCCACATATAAATGTAGTGGGACCATGTCTAAGTTTTCTTTGAACAAATGGCAGGCTACCCTCCAAGAGGAATTTTTTTTCTTTTTGTTTTTTAATTTTCTTTTTTCTTTTTTAAAATTTACATCAAAATTGGTTAGCCTATAGTGTAACAATGGTTTAAGGAGTAGATTCCTTAATTCCCCTTACTCATTTAGCCCATCCCCCCCTCCTACAACCCCTCTAGTAACCCTCAGTTTGCTCTCCATGTTTATGAGTCTCTTCTGTTTTGTCCCCCTCCCTGTTTTTATATTATTTTTGTTTCCCTTCCCTTATGTTCATCTGTTTTTTTCTCTTAAAGTCCTCATATGAGTGAAGTCATCTGATATTTGTCTTTCTCTGGCTGACTAATTTCACTTAGCATAATACCCTCCAGTTCCATCCACGTAGTTGCAAATGGCAGGATTTCATTCTTTTTGATTGTCGAGTAACACTCTATTGTATATATATACCACATCTTCTTTATCTATTCATCCATTGATTAACATTTGGGCTCTTTCCATACTTTGGCTATTGTTGATAGTGCTGCTATAAACATGGGGGTGCATGTGACCCTTCAAAACAGCACTCCTGTATCCTGTGGGTAAATGCCTAGCAGTGCAATATCTGGGTCGTAGTGTAGTTCTATTTTTAGTTTTTTTGAGGAATCTCCATACTGATTTCCATACTGGCTGCAACAGCTTGCATTGCCTCCAACAATGCAAAAGAGATCCTCTGTCTCCGCATCATGACCAACATCTGTTGTTGCCTGAGTTGTTAATGTTAGCCATTCTGAGAAGTGTCAGGTGGTATCTCATTGTGGTTTTGATTTGTATTTCCCCGATGATGTGTGATGTTGAGCATTTTTTCATGTGTCGGTTGGCCATCTGGATGTCTTCTTTGGAGAAGTGTCTATTCATGTTTTTTGCTCATTTCTTTACTGGATTGTTTTTTGGGTGTTGAGTTTGATAAGTTCTTTGTAGATTTTGGACACTAACCCTTTATCTGAGATGTCATTTGCAAATATCTTCTCCCATTCTGTCGTTTGCCTTTTAGTTTTGTTGATTGTTTCCTTCGCTGTGCAGCGCTTTGCAGATTTTATTTTGATGAGGTTCCATTAGTTCATTTTTCCTTTTGTTTCCCTTGCCTCCAGGGACGTGTTGAGTAAGAAGTTGCTGCGGCCCAGATCAAAGAGGTTCTTGCCTGCTTTCTCCTCGAGGATTTTAATGGCTTCCTGTCTTACATTGAGGTCTTTCATCCAGTTTGAGTTTATTTTTGTGTATGGTGTAAGAAAGTGTTCCAGGTTCATTCTTCTGCATGTCACTGTCCACTTTTCCCAGCACCACTTGCTGAAGACACTGTCTTTATTCCTTTGGATATTCTTTCCTGCTTTGTCAAAAATGAGTTGGCCATATGTCTGTGGGTCCATTTCTGGGTTCTCTATTCTGTTCCATTGATCTGAGTGTCTGTTCTTGTGCCAGCACCATACTATCTTGATGATTACAGGTTTGTAGTACAGCTTGAAGTCTGGGATTTTGATGCCTCCTGCTTTGGTTTTGTTTTTCAAGATTGCTTTGGCTATTTGGGGTCTTTTCTGGTTCCATACAAATTTTAGGATTATTTGTTCTATCTCAGTGAAGAATGCTGGTGTCACTTTGATAGGGGTTGCATTGAATATGTAGTTGCTTTGGGTAGTCTTGACATTTTAATATTTGTTCTTCCTATCCAAGAACATGGAATCTTTTTCCCATTTGTTTGTGTCTTCTTCAATTTCTTTCATAAGCTTTCTATAGTTTTCAGTGCATAGATTTTTAACCTCTTTGGTTAGATTTATTTCTAGGTATTTTATGCGTTTTGGTGCTACTGTAAATGGGAAATATTCCTTGATTTCTCTCTCTGTCGCTTCATTGTTAGTGTATAGGAATGCAACCGATTTCTCTGTGTTGATTTTATATCCTGCAACTTTGCTGAATTCATGAATCAATTCTAGCAGTTTTTTTGGTGGAGTCTTTTGGGTTTTCCATATAGAGAATCATGTCATCAGTGAAGAATGGAAGTTTGACCTCCTCCTGGCCGATTTGGATGCCTTTTATTTCTTTGTGTTGTCTGAGTGCAGAGGCTAAGACTTTCAATACTATGTTGAATAACAGTGGCGAGAGTGAACATCCCTGTCTTGTTCCTGACCTTAGGGGGAAAGTTCTCAGTTTTTCCCCATTGAGGATGATATTAGCGTTGGGTTGCTCATATATGACTTTTATGATCTCGAGGTATGGTCCTTCTATCCCTACTTTCTTGAGGGTTTTTATCAAGAAAGGATGTTATATTTTGTCAAATGCTTTCTCTGCATCTATGGAGAGGATCAAATGGTTCTTGTCCTTTCTTTTATTGATGTGATGAATCACGTTAATTGTTTTGATATTGAACCAGCCCTGCATCCCAGGTATAAATCCCATTTGGTCGTGGTGAATAAGTTTTTAATGTGTTGTCGGATCCTGTAGGCTAATAACTTGATGATTTTTGCATCCATGTTAATCAGTGAAATTGGTCTATAGTCCTTTTTAGTGTGGTCTCTGTCTGCTTTTGGAATCAAGGTAATGCTGGCTTCATAGAAAGAGTCTG
>NC_080788.1:150192092-150204169 GCF_028018385.1 Neofelis nebulosa
TTAGGGTTAGGGTTAGGGTTAGGGTTAGGGTTAGGGTTAGGGTTAGGGTTAGGGTTAGGGTTAGGGTTAGGGTTAGGGTTAGGGTTAGGGTTAGGGTTAGGGTTAGGGTTAGGGTTAGGGTTAGGGTTAGGGTTAGGGTTAGGGTTAGGGTTAGGGTTAGGGTTAGGGTTAGGGTTAGGGTTAGGGTTAGGGTTAGGGTTAGGGTTAGGGTTAGGGTTAGGGTTAGGGTTAGGGTTAGGGTTAGGGTTAGGGTTAGGGTTAGGGTTAGGGTTAGGGTTAGGGTTAGGGTTAGGGTTAGGGTTAGGGTTAGGGTTAGGGTTAGGGTTAGGGTTAGGGTTAGGGTTAGGGTTAGGGTTAGGGTTAGGGTTAGGGTTAGGGTTAGGGTTAGGGTTAGGGTTAGGGTTAGGGTTAGGGTTAGGGTTAGGGTTAGGGTTAGGGTTAGGGTTAGGGTTAGGGTTAGGGTTAGGGTTAGGGTTAGGGTTAGGGTTAGGGTTAGGGTTAGGGTTAGGGTTAGGGTTAGGGTTAGGGTTAGGGTTAGGGTTAGGGTTAGGGTTAGGGTTAGGGTTAGGGTTAGGGTTAGGGTTAGGGTTAGGGTTAGGGTTAGGGTTAGGGTTAGGGTTAGGGTTAGGGTTAGGGTTAGGGTTAGGGTTAGGGTTAGGGTTAGGGTTAGGGTTAGGGTTAGGGTTAGGGTTAGGGTTAGGGTTAGGGTTAGGGTTAGGGTTAGGGTTAGGGTTAGGGTTAGGGTTAGGGTTAGGGTTAGGGTTAGGGTTAGGGTTAGGGTTAGGGTTAGGGTTAGGGTTAGGGTTAGGGTTAGGGTTAGGGTTAGGGTTAGGGTTAGGGTTAGGGTTAGGGTTAGGGTTAGGGTTAGGGTTAGGGTTAGGGTTAGGGTTAGGGTTAGGGTTAGGGTTAGGGTTAGGGTTAGGGTTAGGGTTAGGGTTAGGGTTAGGGTTAGGGTTAGGGTTAGGGTTAGGGTTAGGGTTAGGGTTAGGGTTAGGGTTAGGGTTAGGGTTAGGGTTAGGGTTAGGGTTAGGGTTAGGGTTAGGGTTAGGGTTAGGGTTAGGGTTAGGGTTAGGGTTAGGGTTAGGGTTAGGGTTAGGGTTAGGGTTAGGGTTAGGGTTAGGGTTAGGGTTAGGGTTAGGGTTAGGGTTAGGGTTAGGGTTAGGGTTAGGGTTAGGGTTAGGGTTAGGGTTAGGGTTAGGGTTAGGGTTAGGGTTAGGGTTAGGGTTAGGGTTAGGGTTAGGGTTAGGGTTAGGGTTAGGGTTAGGGTTAGGGTTAGGGTTAGGGTTAGGGTTAGGGTTAGGGTTAGGGTTAGGGTTAGGGTTAGGGTTAGGGTTAGGGTTAGGGTTAGGGTTAGGGTTAGGGTTAGGGTTAGGGTTAGGGTTAGGGTTAGGGTTAGGGTTAGGGTTAGGGTTAGGGTTAGGGTTAGGGTTAGGGTTAGGGTTAGGGTTAGGGTTAGGGTTAGGGTTAGGGTTAGGGTTAGGGTTAGGGTTAGGGTTAGGGTTAGGGTTAGGGTTAGGGTTAGGGTTAGGGTTAGGGTTAGGGTTAGGGTTAGGGTTAGGGTTAGGGTTAGGGTTAGGGTTAGGGTTAGGGTTAGGGTTAGGGTTAGGGTTAGGGTTAGGGTTAGGGTTAGGGTTAGGGTTAGGGTTAGGGTTAGGGTTAGGGTTAGGGTTAGGGTTAGGGTTAGGGTTAGGGTTAGGGTTAGGGTTAGGGTTAGGGTTAGGGTTAGGGTTAGGGTTAGGGTTAGGGTTAGGGTTAGGGTTAGGGTTAGGGTTAGGGTTAGGGTTAGGGTTAGGGTTAGGGTTAGGGTTAGGGTTAGGGTTAGGGTTAGGGTTAGGGTTAGGGTTAGGGTTAGGGTTAGGGTTAGGGTTAGGGTTAGGGTTAGGGTTAGGGTTAGGGTTAGGGTTAGGGTTAGGGTTAGGGTTAGGGTTAGGGTTAGGGTTAGGGTTAGGGTTAGGGTTAGGGTTAGGGTTAGGGTTAGGGTTAGGGTTAGGGTTAGGGTTAGGGTTAGGGTTAGGGTTAGGGTTAGGGTTAGGGTTAGGGTTAGGGTTAGGGTTAGGGTTAGGGTTAGGGTTAGGGTTAGGGTTAGGGTTAGGGTTAGGGTTAGGGTTAGGGTTAGGGTTAGGGTTAGGGTTAGGGTTAGGGTTAGGGTTAGGGTTAGGGTTAGGGTTAGGGTTAGGGTTAGGGTTAGGGTTAGGGTTAGGGTTAGGGTTAGGGTTAGGGTTAGGGTTAGGGTTAGGGTTAGGGTTAGGGTTAGGGTTAGGGTTAGGGTTAGGGTTAGGGTTAGGGTTAGGGTTAGGGTTAGGGTTAGGGTTAGGGTTAGGGTTAGGGTTAGGGTTAGGGTTAGGGTTAGGGTTAGGGTTAGGGTTAGGGTTAGGGTTAGGGTTAGGGTTAGGGTTAGGGTTAGGGTTAGGGTTAGGGTTAGGGTTAGGGTTAGGGTTAGGGTTAGGGTTAGGGTTAGGGTTAGGGTTAGGGTTAGGGTTAGGGTTAGGGTTAGGGTTAGGGTTAGGGTTAGGGTTAGGGTTAGGGTTAGGGTTAGGGTTAGGGTTAGGGTTAGGGTTAGGGTTAGGGTTAGGGTTAGGGTTAGGGTTAGGGTTAGGGTTAGGGTTAGGGTTAGGGTTAGGGTTAGGGTTAGGGTTAGGGTTAGGGTTAGGGTTAGGGTTAGGGTTAGGGTTAGGGTTAGGGTTAGGGTTAGGGTTAGGGTTAGGGTTAGGGTTAGGGTTAGGGTTAGGGTTAGGGTTAGGGTTAGGGTTAGGGTTAGGGTTAGGGTTAGGGTTAGGGTTAGGGTTAGGGTTAGGGTTAGGGTTAGGGTTAGGGTTAGGGTTAGGGTTAGGGTTAGGGTTAGGGTTAGGGTTAGGGTTAGGGTTAGGGTTAGGGTTAGGGTTAGGGTTAGGGTTAGGGTTAGGGTTAGGGTTAGGGTTAGGGTTAGGGTTAGGGTTAGGGTTAGGGTTAGGGTTAGGGTTAGGGTTAGGGTTAGGGTTAGGGTTAGGGTTAGGGTTAGGGTTAGGGTTAGGGTTAGGGTTAGGGTTAGGGTTAGGGTTAGGGTTAGGGTTAGGGTTAGGGTTAGGGTTAGGGTTAGGGTTAGGGTTAGGGTTAGGGTTAGGGTTAGGGTTAGGGTTAGGGTTAGGGTTAGGGTTAGGGTTAGGGTTAGGGTTAGGGTTAGGGTTAGGGTTAGGGTTAGGGTTAGGGTTAGGGTTAGGGTTAGGGTTAGGGTTAGGGTTAGGGTTAGGGTTAGGGTTAGGGTTAGGGTTAGGGTTAGGGTTAGGGTTAGGGTTAGGGTTAGGGTTAGGGTTAGGGTTAGGGTTAGGGTTAGGGTTAGGGTTAGGGTTAGGGTTAGGGTTAGGGTTAGGGTTAGGGTTAGGGTTAGGGTTAGGGTTAGGGTTAGGGTTAGGGTTAGGGTTAGGGTTAGGGTTAGGGTTAGGGTTAGGGTTAGGGTTAGGGTTAGGGTTAGGGTTAGGGTTAGGGTTAGGGTTAGGGTTAGGGTTAGGGTTAGGGTTAGGGTTAGGGTTAGGGTTAGGGTTAGGGTTAGGGTTAGGGTTAGGGTTAGGGTTAGGGTTAGGGTTAGGGTTAGGGTTAGGGTTAGGGTTAGGGTTAGGGTTAGGGTTAGGGTTAGGGTTAGGGTTAGGGTTAGGGTTAGGGTTAGGGTTAGGGTTAGGGTTAGGGTTAGGGTTAGGGTTAGGGTTAGGGTTAGGGTTAGGGTTAGGGTTAGGGTTAGGGTTAGGGTTAGGGTTAGGGTTAGGGTTAGGGTTAGGGTTAGGGTTAGGGTTAGGGTTAGGGTTAGGGTTAGGGTTAGGGTTAGGGTTAGGGTTAGGGTTAGGGTTAGGGTTAGGGTTAGGGTTAGGGTTAGGGTTAGGGTTAGGGTTAGGGTTAGGGTTAGGGTTAGGGTTAGGGTTAGGGTTAGGGTTAGGGTTAGGGTTAGGGTTAGGGTTAGGGTTAGGGTTAGGGTTAGGGTTAGGGTTAGGGTTAGGGTTAGGGTTAGGGTTAGGGTTAGGGTTAGGGTTAGGGTTAGGGTTAGGGTTAGGGTTAGGGTTAGGGTTAGGGTTAGGGTTAGGGTTAGGGTTAGGGTTAGGGTTAGGGTTAGGGTTAGGGTTAGGGTTAGGGTTAGGGTTAGGGTTAGGGTTAGGGTTAGGGTTAGGGTTAGGGTTAGGGTTAGGGTTAGGGTTAGGGTTAGGGTTAGGGTTAGGGTTAGGGTTAGGGTTAGGGTTAGGGTTAGGGTTAGGGTTAGGGTTAGGGTTAGGGTTAGGGTTAGGGTTAGGGTTAGGGTTAGGGTTAGGGTTAGGGTTAGGGTTAGGGTTAGGGTTAGGGTTAGGGTTAGGGTTAGGGTTAGGGTTAGGGTTAGGGTTAGGGTTAGGGTTAGGGTTAGGGTTAGGGTTAGGGTTAGGGTTAGGGTTAGGGTTAGGGTTAGGGTTAGGGTTAGGGTTAGGGTTAGGGTTAGGGTTAGGGTTAGGGTTAGGGTTAGGGTTAGGGTTAGGGTTAGGGTTAGGGTTAGGGTTAGGGTTAGGGTTAGGGTTAGGGTTAGGGTTAGGGTTAGGGTTAGGGTTAGGGTTAGGGTTAGGGTTAGGGTTAGGGTTAGGGTTAGGGTTAGGGTTAGGGTTAGGGTTAGGGTTAGGGTTAGGGTTAGGGTTAGGGTTAGGGTTAGGGTTAGGGTTAGGGTTAGGGTTAGGGTTAGGGTTAGGGTTAGGGTTAGGGTTAGGGTTAGGGTTAGGGTTAGGGTTAGGGTTAGGGTTAGGGTTAGGGTTAGGGTTAGGGTTAGGGTTAGGGTTAGGGTTAGGGTTAGGGTTAGGGTTAGGGTTAGGGTTAGGGTTAGGGTTAGGGTTAGGGTTAGGGTTAGGGTTAGGGTTAGGGTTAGGGTTAGGGTTAGGGTTAGGGTTAGGGTTAGGGTTAGGGTTAGGGTTAGGGTTAGGGTTAGGGTTAGGGTTAGGGTTAGGGTTAGGGTTAGGGTTAGGGTTAGGGTTAGGGTTAGGGTTAGGGTTAGGGTTAGGGTTAGGGTTAGGGTTAGGGTTAGGGTTAGGGTTAGGGTTAGGGTTAGGGTTAGGGTTAGGGTTAGGGTTAGGGTTAGGGTTAGGGTTAGGGTTAGGGTTAGGGTTAGGGTTAGGGTTAGGGTTAGGGTTAGGGTTAGGGTTAGGGTTAGGGTTAGGGTTAGGGTTAGGGTTAGGGTTAGGGTTAGGGTTAGGGTTAGGGTTAGGGTTAGGGTTAGGGTTAGGGTTAGGGTTAGGGTTAGGGTTAGGGTTAGGGTTAGGGTTAGGGTTAGGGTTAGGGTTAGGGTTAGGGTTAGGGTTAGGGTTAGGGTTAGGGTTAGGGTTAGGGTTAGGGTTAGGGTTAGGGTTAGGGTTAGGGTTAGGGTTAGGGTTAGGGTTAGGGTTAGGGTTAGGGTTAGGGTTAGGGTTAGGGTTAGGGTTAGGGTTAGGGTTAGGGTTAGGGTTAGGGTTAGGGTTAGGGTTAGGGTTAGGGTTAGGGTTAGGGTTAGGGTTAGGGTTAGGGTTAGGGTTAGGGTTAGGGTTAGGGTTAGGGTTAGGGTTAGGGTTAGGGTTAGGGTTAGGGTTAGGGTTAGGGTTAGGGTTAGGGTTAGGGTTAGGGTTAGGGTTAGGGTTAGGGTTAGGGTTAGGGTTAGGGTTAGGGTTAGGGTTAGGGTTAGGGTTAGGGTTAGGGTTAGGGTTAGGGTTAGGGTTAGGGTTAGGGTTAGGGTTAGGGTTAGGGTTAGGGTTAGGGTTAGGGTTAGGGTTAGGGTTAGGGTTAGGGTTAGGGTTAGGGTTAGGGTTAGGGTTAGGGTTAGGGTTAGGGTTAGGGTTAGGGTTAGGGTTAGGGTTAGGGTTAGGGTTAGGGTTAGGGTTAGGGTTAGGGTTAGGGTTAGGGTTAGGGTTAGGGTTAGGGTTAGGGTTAGGGTTAGGGTTAGGGTTAGGGTTAGGGTTAGGGTTAGGGTTAGGGTTAGGGTTAGGGTTAGGGTTAGGGTTAGGGTTAGGGTTAGGGTTAGGGTTAGGGTTAGGGTTAGGGTTAGGGTTAGGGTTAGGGTTAGGGTTAGGGTTAGGGTTAGGGTTAGGGTTAGGGTTAGGGTTAGGGTTAGGGTTAGGGTTAGGGTTAGGGTTAGGGTTAGGGTTAGGGTTAGGGTTAGGGTTAGGGTTAGGGTTAGGGTTAGGGTTAGGGTTAGGGTTAGGGTTAGGGTTAGGGTTAGGGTTAGGGTTAGGGTTAGGGTTAGGGTTAGGGTTAGGGTTAGGGTTAGGGTTAGGGTTAGGGTTAGGGTTAGGGTTAGGGTTAGGGTTAGGGTTAGGGTTAGGGTTAGGGTTAGGGTTAGGGTTAGGGTTAGGGTTAGGGTTAGGGTTAGGGTTAGGGTTAGGGTTAGGGTTAGGGTTAGGGTTAGGGTTAGGGTTAGGGTTAGGGTTAGGGTTAGGGTTAGGGTTAGGGTTAGGGTTAGGGTTAGGGTTAGGGTTAGGGTTAGGGTTAGGGTTAGGGTTAGGGTTAGGGTTAGGGTTAGGGTTAGGGTTAGGGTTAGGGTTAGGGTTAGGGTTAGGGTTAGGGTTAGGGTTAGGGTTAGGGTTAGGGTTAGGGTTAGGGTTAGGGTTAGGGTTAGGGTTAGGGTTAGGGTTAGGGTTAGGGTTAGGGTTAGGGTTAGGGTTAGGGTTAGGGTTAGGGTTAGGGTTAGGGTTAGGGTTAGGGTTAGGGTTAGGGTTAGGGTTAGGGTTAGGGTTAGGGTTAGGGTTAGGGTTAGGGTTAGGGTTAGGGTTAGGGTTAGGGTTAGGGTTAGGGTTAGGGTTAGGGTTAGGGTTAGGGTTAGGGTTAGGGTTAGGGTTAGGGTTAGGGTTAGGGTTAGGGTTAGGGTTAGGGTTAGGGTTAGGGTTAGGGTTAGGGTTAGGGTTAGGGTTAGGGTTAGGGTTAGGGTTAGGGTTAGGGTTAGGGTTAGGGTTAGGGTTAGGGTTAGGGTTAGGGTTAGGGTTAGGGTTAGGGTTAGGGTTAGGGTTAGGGTTAGGGTTAGGGTTAGGGTTAGGGTTAGGGTTAGGGTTAGGGTTAGGGTTAGGGTTAGGGTTAGGGTTAGGGTTAGGGTTAGGGTTAGGGTTAGGGTTAGGGTTAGGGTTAGGGTTAGGGTTAGGGTTAGGGTTAGGGTTAGGGTTAGGGTTAGGGTTAGGGTTAGGGTTAGGGTTAGGGTTAGGGTTAGGGTTAGGGTTAGGGTTAGGGTTAGGGTTAGGGTTAGGGTTAGGGTTAGGGTTAGGGTTAGGGTTAGGGTTAGGGTTAGGGTTAGGGTTAGGGTTAGGGTTAGGGTTAGGGTTAGGGTTAGGGTTAGGGTTAGGGTTAGGGTTAGGGTTAGGGTTAGGGTTAGGGTTAGGGTTAGGGTTAGGGTTAGGGTTAGGGTTAGGGTTAGGGTTAGGGTTAGGGTTAGGGTTAGGGTTAGGGTTAGGGTTAGGGTTAGGGTTAGGGTTAGGGTTAGGGTTAGGGTTAGGGTTAGGGTTAGGGTTAGGGTTAGGGTTAGGGTTAGGGTTAGGGTTAGGGTTAGGGTTAGGGTTAGGGTTAGGGTTAGGGTTAGGGTTAGGGTTAGGGTTAGGGTTAGGGTTAGGGTTAGGGTTAGGGTTAGGGTTAGGGTTAGGGTTAGGGTTAGGGTTAGGGTTAGGGTTAGGGTTAGGGTTAGGGTTAGGGTTAGGGTTAGGGTTAGGGTTAGGGTTAGGGTTAGGGTTAGGGTTAGGGTTAGGGTTAGGGTTAGGGTTAGGGTTAGGGTTAGGGTTAGGGTTAGGGTTAGGGTTAGGGTTAGGGTTAGGGTTAGGGTTAGGGTTAGGGTTAGGGTTAGGGTTAGGGTTAGGGTTAGGGTTAGGGTTAGGGTTAGGGTTAGGGTTAGGGTTAGGGTTAGGGTTAGGGTTAGGGTTAGGGTTAGGGTTAGGGTTAGGGTTAGGGTTAGGGTTAGGGTTAGGGTTAGGGTTAGGGTTAGGGTTAGGGTTAGGGTTAGGGTTAGGGTTAGGGTTAGGGTTAGGGTTAGGGTTAGGGTTAGGGTTAGGGTTAGGGTTAGGGTTAGGGTTAGGGTTAGGGTTAGGGTTAGGGTTAGGGTTAGGGTTAGGGTTAGGGTTAGGGTTAGGGTTAGGGTTAGGGTTAGGGTTAGGGTTAGGGTTAGGGTTAGGGTTAGGGTTAGGGTTAGGGTTAGGGTTAGGGTTAGGGTTAGGGTTAGGGTTAGGGTTAGGGTTAGGGTTAGGGTTAGGGTTAGGGTTAGGGTTAGGGTTAGGGTTAGGGTTAGGGTTAGGGTTAGGGTTAGGGTTAGGGTTAGGGTTAGGGTTAGGGTTAGGGTTAGGGTTAGGGTTAGGGTTAGGGTTAGGGTTAGGGTTAGGGTTAGGGTTAGGGTTAGGGTTAGGGTTAGGGTTAGGGTTAGGGTTAGGGTTAGGGTTAGGGTTAGGGTTAGGGTTAGGGTTAGGGTTAGGGTTAGGGTTAGGGTTAGGGTTAGGGTTAGGGTTAGGGTTAGGGTTAGGGTTAGGGTTAGGGTTAGGGTTAGGGTTAGGGTTAGGGTTAGGGTTAGGGTTAGGGTTAGGGTTAGGGTTAGGGTTAGGGTTAGGGTTAGGGTTAGGGTTAGGGTTAGGGTTAGGGTTAGGGTTAGGGTTAGGGTTAGGGTTAGGGTTAGGGTTAGGGTTAGGGTTAGGGTTAGGGTTAGGGTTAGGGTTAGGGTTAGGGTTAGGGTTAGGGTTAGGGTTAGGGTTAGGGTTAGGGTTAGGGTTAGGGTTAGGGTTAGGGTTAGGGTTAGGGTTAGGGTTAGGGTTAGGGTTAGGGTTAGGGTTAGGGTTAGGGTTAGGGTTAGGGTTAGGGTTAGGGTTAGGGTTAGGGTTAGGGTTAGGGTTAGGGTTAGGGTTAGGGTTAGGGTTAGGGTTAGGGTTAGGGTTAGGGTTAGGGTTAGGGTTAGGGTTAGGGTTAGGGTTAGGGTTAGGGTTAGGGTTAGGGTTAGGGTTAGGGTTAGGGTTAGGGTTAGGGTTAGGGTTAGGGTTAGGGTTAGGGTTAGGGTTAGGGTTAGGGTTAGGGTTAGGGTTAGGGTTAGGGTTAGGGTTAGGGTTAGGGTTAGGGTTAGGGTTAGGGTTAGGGTTAGGGTTAGGGTTAGGGTTAGGGTTAGGGTTAGGGTTAGGGTTAGGGTTAGGGTTAGGGTTAGGGTTAGGGTTAGGGTTAGGGTTAGGGTTAGGGTTAGGGTTAGGGTTAGGGTTAGGGTTAGGGTTAGGGTTAGGGTTAGGGTTAGGGTTAGGGTTAGGGTTAGGGTTAGGGTTAGGGTTAGGGTTAGGGTTAGGGTTAGGGTTAGGGTTAGGGTTAGGGTTAGGGTTAGGGTTAGGGTTAGGGTTAGGGTTAGGGTTAGGGTTAGGGTTAGGGTTAGGGTTAGGGTTAGGGTTAGGGTTAGGGTTAGGGTTAGGGTTAGGGTTAGGGTTAGGGTTAGGGTTAGGGTTAGGGTTAGGGTTAGGGTTAGGGTTAGGGTTAGGGTTAGGGTTAGGGTTAGGGTTAGGGTTAGGGTTAGGGTTAGGGTTAGGGTTAGGGTTAGGGTTAGGGTTAGGGTTAGGGTTAGGGTTAGGGTTAGGGTTAGGGTTAGGGTTAGGGTTAGGGTTAGGGTTAGGGTTAGGGTTAGGGTTAGGGTTAGGGTTAGGGTTAGGGTTAGGGTTAGGGTTAGGGTTAGGGTTAGGGTTAGGGTTAGGGTTAGGGTTAGGGTTAGGGTTAGGGTTAGGGTTAGGGTTAGGGTTAGGGTTAGGGTTAGGGTTAGGGTTAGGGTTAGGGTTAGGGTTAGGGTTAGGGTTAGGGTTAGGGTTAGGGTTAGGGTTAGGGTTAGGGTTAGGGTTAGGGTTAGGGTTAGGGTTAGGGTTAGGGTTAGGGTTAGGGTTAGGGTTAGGGTTAGGGTTAGGGTTAGGGTTAGGGTTAGGGTTAGGGTTAGGGTTAGGGTTAGGGTTAGGGTTAGGGTTAGGGTTAGGGTTAGGGTTAGGGTTAGGGTTAGGGTTAGGGTTAGGGTTAGGGTTAGGGTTAGGGTTAGGGTTAGGGTTAGGGTTAGGGTTAGGGTTAGGGTTAGGGTTAGGGTTAGGGTTAGGGTTAGGGTTAGGGTTAGGGTTAGGGTTAGGGTTAGGGTTAGGGTTAGGGTTAGGGTTAGGGTTAGGGTTAGGGTTAGGGTTAGGGTTAGGGTTAGGGTTAGGGTTAGGGTTAGGGTTAGGGTTAGGGTTAGGGTTAGGGTTAGGGTTAGGGTTAGGGTTAGGGTTAGGGTTAGGGTTAGGGTTAGGGTTAGGGTTAGGGTTAGGGTTAGGGTTAGGGTTAGGGTTAGGGTTAGGGTTAGGGTTAGGGTTAGGGTTAGGGTTAGGGTTAGGGTTAGGGTTAGGGTTAGGGTTAGGGTTAGGGTTAGGGTTAGGGTTAGGGTTAGGGTTAGGGTTAGGGTTAGGGTTAGGGTTAGGGTTAGGGTTAGGGTTAGGGTTAGGGTTAGGGTTAGGGTTAGGGTTAGGGTTAGGGTTAGGGTTAGGGTTAGGGTTAGGGTTAGGGTTAGGGTTAGGGTTAGGGTTAGGGTTAGGGTTAGGGTTAGGGTTAGGGTTAGGGTTAGGGTTAGGGTTAGGGTTAGGGTTAGGGTTAGGGTTAGGGTTAGGGTTAGGGTTAGGGTTAGGGTTAGGGTTAGGGTTAGGGTTAGGGTTAGGGTTAGGGTTAGGGTTAGGGTTAGGGTTAGGGTTAGGGTTAGGGTTAGGGTTAGGGTTAGGGTTAGGGTTAGGGTTAGGGTTAGGGTTAGGGTTAGGGTTAGGGTTAGGGTTAGGGTTAGGGTTAGGGTTAGGGTTAGGGTTAGGGTTAGGGTTAGGGTTAGGGTTAGGGTTAGGGTTAGGGTTAGGGTTAGGGTTAGGGTTAGGGTTAGGGTTAGGGTTAGGGTTAGGGTTAGGGTTAGGGTTAGGGTTAGGGTTAGGGTTAGGGTTAGGGTTAGGGTTAGGGTTAGGGTTAGGGTTAGGGTTAGGGTTAGGGTTAGGGTTAGGGTTAGGGTTAGGGTTAGGGTTAGGGTTAGGGTTAGGGTTAGGGTTAGGGTTAGGGTTAGGGTTAGGGTTAGGGTTAGGGTTAGGGTTAGGGTTAGGGTTAGGGTTAGGGTTAGGGTTAGGGTTAGGGTTAGGGTTAGGGTTAGGGTTAGGGTTAGGGTTAGGGTTAGGGTTAGGGTTAGGGTTAGGGTTAGGGTTAGGGTTAGGGTTAGGGTTAGGGTTAGGGTTAGGGTTAGGGTTAGGGTTAGGGTTAGGGTTAGGGTTAGGGTTAGGGTTAGGGTTAGGGTTAGGGTTAGGGTTAGGGTTAGGGTTAGGGTTAGGGTTAGGGTTAGGGTTAGGGTTAGGGTTAGGGTTAGGGTTAGGGTTAGGGTTAGGGTTAGGGTTAGGGTTAGGGTTAGGGTTAGGGTTAGGGTTAGGGTTAGGGTTAGGGTTAGGGTTAGGGTTAGGGTTAGGGTTAGGGTTAGGGTTAGGGTTAGGGTTAGGGTTAGGGTTAGGGTTAGGGTTAGGGTTAGGGTTAGGGTTAGGGTTAGGGTTAGGGTTAGGGTTAGGGTTAGGGTTAGGGTTAGGGTTAGGGTTAGGGTTAGGGTTAGGGTTAGGGTTAGGGTTAGGGTTAGGGTTAGGGTTAGGGTTAGGGTTAGGGTTAGGGTTAGGGTTAGGGTTAGGGTTAGGGTTAGGGTTAGGGTTAGGGTTAGGGTTAGGGTTAGGGTTAGGGTTAGGGTTAGGGTTAGGGTTAGGGTTAGGGTTAGGGTTAGGGTTAGGGTTAGGGTTAGGGTTAGGGTTAGGGTTAGGGTTAGGGTTAGGGTTAGGGTTAGGGTTAGGGTTAGGGTTAGGGTTAGGGTTAGGGTTAGGGTTAGGGTTAGGGTTAGGGTTAGGGTTAGGGTTAGGGTTAGGGTTAGGGTTAGGGTTAGGGTTAGGGTTAGGGTTAGGGTTAGGGTTAGGGTTAGGGTTAGGGTTAGGGTTAGGGTTAGGGTTAGGGTTAGGGTTAGGGTTAGGGTTAGGGTTAGGGATAGGGTTAGGGTTAGGGTTAGGGTTAGGGTTAGGGTTAGGGTTAGGGTTAGGGTTAGGGTTAGGGTTAGGGTTAGGGTTAGGGTTAGGGTTAGGGTTAGGGTTAGGGTTAGGGTTAGGGTTAGGGTTAGGGTTAGGGTTAGGGTTAGG